>NW_015094510.1:19269805-19501899 GCF_001431845.1 Calidris pugnax
GGGGGGGGGGGGGGGGTGTTGATATTTAACTATAATGACTTTCCAAAGCAAATTCTATCCCCATGAGTCTGCTTGCACACTACAACCATCATGCATTCCTGGGCTAACAGCAATAACATAAGCAAAAGCAAACTGTTTGCATAAGCAAAGAGTGAGGCACAATAAAAGTGTCACGGTAGGAAACTCTTAAACTGCACTTCCACAGGTATTTTGGGATTGTTTTGCAGTCATTCAAACTATTAACAGATAGATATACTAAACACCTGAAGTTCCATTTTATGTGCGTCACTTTTGCAGATGCTTACGTGGCTTACTGGGAGTCATTTATTTTATTGTTTCCAAATTTTATGAAAGATATTTGTTGTACTGTTTCTGGAAATAGTTTCTAACTTAATGGCATCAGCTATCAGAACAAGCATTTGTAATATTTACTTCATTAGTTACAATTTATTTGTGTTTTGGGCTTTATTTAAATTTCACAGCCTACTTGTTCTTCCAAATTCAGGACTGAGTCTTTAACCATTTTTTCACTTACTCCAAAAAACATGTTACTCAGTGGGGCCAATATCACCACAAAAAAAATTGAAATGGCTTCCAAGAAATCAGAAGATCTCAGTCTATAATTCAAAAATTCTTTTAACAGCCAAAGCTACCAAAATACTTACATTTTGCAGTTATATTCAAGATTGACAACATAGAGTGTGAATCCTGGCACTTCAGCCAAATGTTGATTACTCATTCTGTAACATAATTCACAGGTAATTCCGTAATGTGGTTGATGCTTTTGCTGGGAAATCACCTTCTTTTTAAAGCAACATTCAGTAGCCTTTTGACTAGTCAGCTTATGTTGCCTCTTTGTCAGGTTTTTTTTCAGTAAAGCATTCCAACTAAAGAGTAGAAGGAAGGACACAGCATTCATTTGCTTCAGTAGAAATCTACAAGGACCCATTGGTTCTTCTAAGAAATCAGACTTGGCCATCTCTCCTATTAAAGCTTCTGTTGTCCACTAAACAGATTATTCAACTTATTCAGAGTTCATTCAGTTCTTTCTATTTTATTCTCTCCTGAGAAGTTGGAAAACACACATCCATCCACCCACACTCACACATATACACATACTAGTGGAAATCATGATACCATATTATAGTACATAGTTGTAGTTTATACTAGTATATTTTATAAGTAAGCTTAACAGCAATCTACAGCACTGGCACCATTTTTCTTAGCATTATTATGTTGGGGATTTTCTTTTTTAGATTTTTCTCATGCTTAATAATAAAACACATTCCTATCTGTACTCTTGAGTAGAACTGTCAAAAGGGTGGAAATCCTTTTGGATGCCAAGATTTAAAAATTTGACATCTTTCCATTTTGAAACAAAACAGACATATTTTTCATTTTTTTGCAAAAGAATTTTCTAGAGGGAAAGTTATCCTGAACTCAGGAAAGCATTTCATTTCTATAAAATCAACACATTACATATGCATTGTTATTTCTTAAAATAATACTTCTTTCAAGAAATCAAAATTTTTGTAAAATATAAAAGCAGACAGTCATAGTTTACTCAGGCTTTTTCCAGGAAAAATATTCAGATCAATTCAGTCAAATACTTATGACCTGATGAAACTGTAATTTCCAATGGAAAATTGGTGCCAGCAAAACCTCTTACCTTTACATTGATTATCTGAATGAATACAGATGGAAAAGTAGATGAGGGCCTCCACACAGGTAGAACCAGTCTCACGTTCACAGGCCCTGCTCCTCATAGAGGACTCCAATCACACCAATTTCTGCTAGAAGGAAAACATAGCAGGACATAAGCAATCCAGGAAGTTCCTGGAGTGCATTATATTAAATTCCTTCTCTAAGTGACTGAAGAGCAAACAGGGAGATGTGCTCTCCTGGACCTCATACTCACCAATGAGTAGTTAATTTGGGGATGTGAAGATGAAAGCCACAGACACAGTGAGGTGCAGTGACCATGAGATGGTGGAGTTCAAGATCTTGATGGCAGGAAGGTGGGCAATAAGCAATCTTACAGCGTTTGACTTCAGGAGAGCAGACTTTGGCCTCTTCAAAGATCTGCTTAGAAGAGTCCTGGGGGATAAGGTCCTGTGGGGAACGGGAAGCAGAAAGATGATTAACATTCAAAGATCACTTCCTTGATGGGGAGTTCTATCCCAATGCATATAAGTCAGGCAAAAATGCCAGGAGGCCTGTGTGGATGAGCAAAGGGCTCCTGGCAGCACGTAGACAGAAAAAGGAAGCATACAGAGAATGGAAACAAGGACAGGTAAGCTGGGAGGAAACCAGAAACAATGTCCAAGCATCTAGAAACTAAGCTAGGAAAGTTAAAGCCCAGACTGAATTGAATTTGGCCAGAGATATCAAGGACAGCAAGAAGGCCTTCTACAAGCACATGGAATCAAAGAATCAGAGAATTGTCTAGGTTGGAAGGGACCTCTGAGATAACCAAGTCCAACCATCAACCTAACACTGACAAAAACCATCCCTAAACCATATCGCTAAGCAGTATTTTTAAATACCCCCAGGGGTGATGATTCCACCACTTCCCTGAACAGAACAGGATTCCTATGATTCTATGATAAACTACTACCACAACATAGACTTTGGGCAGAAAGTGAACATAGGCAGGAGGTCAACCTTTCTTCCCTGAGGAGGCAGAAGAGCGCATTCATGTGTGTAAGTTTTAGTTCAACAATAGAAGTCCAAAGTAATAGCTGGCAGGAACCAGCTCAGGGTTGATAATATTTATTGTACCTAATAAAACAAGTATGCCTCTCTGTCCCTGTGCTACTCATTTCCCCATCACAATTTCTTCCAGAGCTTGCCTGACTTCCTCTGAGATATCAAGTCTTCAGCCCTCTGTAAAAGAAGCTGAAGAGTGACTTATTTTTGCACATTGTAGGCTCTCCACTGGCATTGCAAATCTTCTGTGAATAGACCCTTAAGGAAGAACAGACAAATGGGGACCCTGTGGCTGCAAGTGGTTTCGGGGAATGTAAGTATAATGGATTACATCTGGAAATCAATTCACACTGAGTCAGAATTTTTGGGTTGATTTCTTAAGACATACATACATGCACCTGTGTATGTGTGTGTAAACATATGTGTGTGTGTATACATACGTGTGTATATATACATATATATATATATGCATACTTAGTATTATAACATAAGAGGACAAATATAAATTGCCTCTTAATCAAGAGGGTGCCTAGGGTTTTTTTGTCAGTTTTCTATAGCAGCAGGGAGCTTGCTGAATTTGACAGGCTACTTAATGTGAAATATGCTCCATCTGTTAATTGCAGGATTCAGTGTTGCTATTTCAAATGCTTACCACCAAAGCTTCATTTTGCTTTTCTTATAAAATCTGCATAAATACCATGTTTATAGTCTAAACAACTTAGATTCAATTAAATTGTGCACAATCAAAGGAACTTGATATTGGAGACAATGCTTTAGCAGCTCAAGTATAACTTTGCCTTTGAGGAAACAGCTTATAGCTAGTGATGGCAGGAGGTAGTTGCTAAAACCCATAGCTCTTCTGTTCCATGATTTTACATATTTTGTTACAGCAGCAAGGTCACTTTCAAGAAAACTGGATAAGGAAAAGACTCACATAACAAATTAATTTTTTTTTTCATTAGAAGAGATAGTATTCCCTGGAGAGGTTTCTTAAGAAATAGAGCATACCCAGGAGAAGTTTCCCTAAGAGATCAGCCAGCACTGAGGGTCATATACTCTCCCATATGCTGGCATAAAAAAAGCAAACCAAAAGAAGGCAGATACAAGTCAGTGCTGCTTTATGCAGTGTATGGGATGTGAACTGGTTAAGATTGCTCCACCACTGAGTGGCGGAGCACACCAAATAAACCAAGGCATATGTTTGTCAGAAGACACTAACAATCATGTTAATGGCTGTGAAGCCAGGGTTCCGTGCATATTCATAGTACCTACATCATAAAAAAAAAAAAAAAAAAAAAAAAAAAAAAAAAAAAAAAAGAAAAGAATAAATCGAGGTAAAAGATGAAACACAGCAGAGAAACCGGCTTGTTCAGCTTCACCCCATGGTGTCAGCAGTGCGGACAGTCATGGACTGTTGCACAACAAACTCTCTGCCCGCCCATACTCCCCTTGCACGACTCATGGAGCTCTACTCCACTGTCAGATGAAGAATCATTAAGCTACCAAACAGCAGTGAAGGACGGGGAACCCTTATCTGTCTCAACAATAGCCCATGCTTGTCTGAACAAATGTCTCCAAAAGGTATAAAAAATACATGGTGTCAATATTAATTCTGCCTGTGCAGAAGATAACAGTCAAATTACAGAAGTTCGGAGATGGTGTTGACCACATGTTGGAAAGACACCCTACACCCTCCTGTGGTTGTGTCTCCGGGTCAATAGCTCTTCTATCAATAGAGGACTCAGGACCTCAGCTCTGCTGTGCTTTACACCAGAGCAACATCTACTTTTCTGTTTGTTGCTTCTTTATACCATTTTACTGCAGCTCACGTAGTATTACCATGCTATGTAAATAATAGACTCATAGAACAGTTTGGGTTGGAAGAGGCCTTTAGAGGTCATATAGTCCAACCTTCCTGCAATGAGCAGGAACATCTTCAATCATAAGAATAATTTGTTTTGAAATAAGGTTGCAGAAATGTTTCATTTCACCTACAGCTAGACCCAGGGACAGCTTATTTTTCAAGATACTTTGTGGAACCAGAAATTATCTGCCAAACTCAATCAAACTCAGCTAGGGCAGTCAGTCAAAAATTAGAAATAAAGGACACCTTGAAACATCTCAGCTTTTATTGACAATGCCATTCTTGTGATAAGAATTGCCAATAATTTTTGCAGAAGAAAGTCCAAATCAGACCATATTGTAGCATGGGTCAAACAATAATTTTTTTAACCCAAACAATACTTTTTTTCTTTCATCAGAAAAAAGGGGGACTTTTTTTTTGTATGCTTTTTCTGTGTGTTGGGGTGGGGAGTTACATTTCCAATTTACCTGAAAATAACTTCAATTTCTCCTCCATTTTTTTGGTTCAGCAAGGAAACTTAAAGCATTTAAAGAACCTAAAATGATTCTTGTTTTTTTCTAAAAGCACAAATCAAGTTCTCTTAAAGCATTTTCCAGTGTTGCAGGTGTGAAAAATTGTTGTAGCAAGAGCAAACATATAAAAAAAATTGCTGGATTTCACCTTCTGGACACCTTTCAATGTTGTGATCCATTCTGACTGTCAGGAGCAAATGCACAATTTTCACTGAGGAATATATCCATTACTTAGGCTGAGGAGACATCTTGAGCATAAGAAGCTAACAGGGTACGGTGGAACCCTTTTTTTACTTTTTCTTGCTCAAATGCATGAATGCAAGATCAGAAAGGGGCTCCAGCTCTGACAAGTCTAACTTCTTGGACAACAAGTAGCTCAACTCTGCTCTGTTTTTGTAGACTTTCCCATCACACTGTTCACCCCAAGTTCCTGCCATTTGTGCCGTGAATGCTGTGACTCAGGCTGGCCTTATGTTATCTCAACACCCCAAAGCCCAGAACACCTTTCATGGCATGTTTGATATCAACATTTTGGCTGTTTGTTTGTTGGAAGCTTGTGTGGTTTACTTTTTACTCCTCCAGCTGGTCTGAGGGCTGTGTCTGTTTCTTCTGTAACTACATTTACGTTGACATGTTTATACCAGGTCCAAGAAGCTCTTGGGGAGGTTCAAATGGCCTTTCCTTCCTGAACGACTTCATCCCATAATCTCTGGGACCTCAGAGAAGCCTCTGCCCCCCACAAAGAGAAAAGTCCTTTTGGATGGGATCTGAAGGACTCTAGTTCTTAATATAATTGTCTTTTGAAGTTTGCAGAGGTCTCTTACAAAATTTTGTTCTTAGGCAATGGATGACTTCAAAACTGAGACAAAGACAATTGTGAGGTAGGAAGTAATAATACAGATTGTTGACTGTCAAGTAATTTTTGCTAAAAAACCACTGAAGATGGTCTGAAGATATGGAATGCAGTAGAGTTCAAATCACGAGCAAGTGTGAATCAATCTAAATTCCACAGAAAGAAAGAAAACTTTGTGTCAGTTAATCTAAAAGCCATGCAAGGAAATGCTTTGAGACAGAAATTAGAAAACATCCAGACTTTAAAAATCTCATCTTTCCCTTTTGTCTATCCATACTTTATCCATATTTTCTCTCCAGGAATAAATGGTCTATGCAATGAAATGTTTAACAGTAGAAACCATTTCTGTCTTATATTCCTTTTTAATTCCTTAGCATACTTTATATATTTTTTTAACCTGAGAGGTAATTCTTGAGGAATTTTTCAATGTACATGAACTATGTTTTTGAGTGGCTTTTTCTTTCTGCTGGGAATTATCAGGATAAAACTCTTTTGACTATTCTTTCCATATAATGTATTTCCTAACAATATCCTTTATTTTCCTCAGTTTAATACTACTGATTCCTAGAACTCTTTATTTTCTCTAGAAAAACTTATAAAAGAATAAATAAAGTAGGTAAAATCTTCCATAAAATCAGTCAAAATGAAAGTAAAAAGTCTTTCAGGTAGGCTTTATCTCTCTGGACTTCAAAAAGCTCTTTTCTTGTTCTGTCAGAACATTATTCAAGCTCTGCAAAATACATTGTATATTAAAAATAATAGGCCATTAGTATACACTGTACAAAAGATTTGGATATTTTAATTTAAAAACCAATTGATCAGATGATTTTGCTTTGTCAGACATGATCATCTCACTGATACTGTTCCACCTGTACAAGGGAGTTATTGTGATATTGCTGGCCAGGCACTTAATGCTTTGTTATCTTAATCACTAGATAAATCATGAAAGCTCACACCCTAAAGAGGAAAAATAAATTTGCCTGGAGGAATGTGGATGTCCTACAGAAAGTTTCTAGCCACCAATATTTTTCTTTGAATGGGAATGGTTTAGACTGCTTTAAAAGAAGGTTATTAAAATTGTATGTTTTCTATAAGAAAATATTTTGCAATACTTGAGTAGATTTAAAATAAAAATAATAGGAAAGAATTTAGAAAAACATTTACTTTATAAGATAGCTTAAGGCTCTGATGACACATTTTCTCATTCCTTTTTGCTGCTAAACAAAACTGCGTTACAGTCTTCCCTCTTTTACGATTGCAAAATCTTTTCTAAAATGTAAATTTCTTTCTAAATTAATTTTATTGTAAAAAAATTAATTTATATCTACAAGTTATAGCTGATCACTACTGAAGATAGGCTTCTGGAGGCACTTCCATCTGTTGTGAATATATAACTTGTGTTTTGACAAAGGAGAGATTCTCTCTTCTCCCCATACTGTAATTGCTCATGGAAGCCCAGAATTTTTACAAATACCTTTTACATTATAGTAACAAATACTTCTAGGAAACATTTCCTACAAAGCAGGACTCTCAGTAACAAGTGCTACATACGTTTTCCAAGATATGCTGTCAAAGAAAAGATTATGAAAGCATGAAGCCAGGTAGGATTTATGCAAGCTGTCTTCATGATTCGTTATAAACATGTTTGGGTGTTTTATGGTCAGGAGTGGTATCTCTCCCAAAATTTCTGCCTGGCTTTTGGGCAACAAAGAGCAGAACATATCCTGAAATTTCCTAGATATTTTGTTGAATAAAGTACGTAAAATAATGAGAATATATATTTAAATCCTTCCAGTAACACGTGAATGAAAATCATTGAATATATCTCTTAACATTCAGTAAAGTCTGATGCAAAATTATTATAGTTTGTTATTATAAGAAATAAATTGAAAAGTTGCATGAATGAAAAATTGTGAATCAGTGAATAGTTTTAACCACATACACTGTACGTGGGTGCAGAAAGAGACCATGCAGAAAAAGACTTAAGCAATATTTTCAGAAAGGTAGACTTTTTAACATGTCAAAATGTATTTTTCATGACAAAAGAAGTTAATCCATGCACATGATTAAACGTGTAAAATATTAGCAGTAACTTCCCATAATTGGAGGTATAAATTATAATAATAAAAGCAGGTCTCCGTAAACTGCTTCTCTCACTTTAATCTCAAAGGCTTTCTCAGGACTTTTCTTGAGTTAGAATCCTTATTTTGTGAAGATCCCGAACAAGTGTTTCCAACTGATTTCATAGGGGTCTCCCTAGAAACAAGCCCAGTCAAGTACAGAATACGTGTGACTTTAACATCATGTGTATCCTCCCCTCACAACACTTTTGTCTTACCCTGTGGAGTTCAAAGGACTGATGCTGAGCCATTTGCACCAGTGCAATGAAACCAGTTGTTGGAAATACAGGTTTCCCAAACCATACTTCCCTGAAGTAGAGCCCCGTTCTCTATCCTGAGCTCAGCAAGCACGCTTTGCTCATTCTTTCTCCCTTCTCCCCATTTTCAGAAACATTCAGTGCTGGGGTGTAAACTGCATGGCATAGGATAAGAAAATATACAGGGAAAATAGCTCAGTCTCTGCCTTTTTTCCTATGGCTGTAAACAGTGTATTTATCCTTCTATTTTCAAAAAGACTTTTCTCTTAGTTAAGGGAAATCTTAACTGTAGGGTTAATCTATCTATAGGGAAATTTCCTATTCTCTTCATTTCGGGCTTATCGTGAATGAGATTCCTTTCTTTATTTTTTTTTTTTTTTCCGGTTAGCTCCAGGAAGTTTCCTTGTCATTGTGCTGAGCTATCATCATTTGGGATTCACCTCTTGCTCCTTATCAGTGAAGTGGGACACCTGAGCCTTTTCTCTGTCTTTACCTTACAAGCTTTCCTCTGTAAGAACTACTTTTTACTTTGTATATGGCAGCCTGCTGGATTCAACCTAATGGAAATCACGTGGCTGACACTGGGGGTCAGCAGATGTTTCCCTTGGCAGCTGCTCTGATGTAAACAGTTCTCTCCACCCTTGTGCAGAGGTATTCCTGCTCACTCCCATGCCATCCCCTTCAGTTGTACTGTGAGACGAACCAAACCAAGGAACTGATTGAAAAACACTCAAGGATAAAAATACCTTCATTGGGTTTTCCTCAGAATGAGCTGACCAATAGATGTGTGATCAATTAGCAAATCATATTTGCCACATGAGATCATGAACAGATGATATAGAGACAAGAATAAGTATTGGGGCAGGGGAAGTGGACGGGAACAGCTTAAACCAGCTTTGCTGCTAAGAGGAGAGTCTATGGAACCAGGTCCTTGCTGCCACTGCAAAAATCCACAAATATAAAAATTTTCAGAGCTGACTTTTGAACACTATCCATTTTGTGACCCGTGGGAGCAAGGGCCTCTGTTTATAACACTACTTACAGAATGAGTGTTTAATACATCAGCAGCTTGGCAGGATTCATTTTGTGGTTATCTTTCTTTGAGGGAGCATCTGGCTCCATCAACTGCTACCCAGTATGATGAAACATCAGACTTATCCAAATCATGTGAGTTTCAGATATGTGTCATGAAAAGAGTCCAACTTTTAGGGCTGTTTGGTTGGGTTATTTTCTCTTTTTTCCCCTCTGTGCATATTAGTTTCGTTAGATTTATCTCACTTCAATTTTCTTTCTCTTCAGGATTGTAGGTTTTTAAAAGTTCCAGACGAAGTGCCATCAGATAATATTTAGAAAAAGGTCTTTTGACTTCTTTGCACTGGTTCTGTATTTTCCTTGTTGTATATGTGGAATTGAAGTAGACACTAGCAAAAACTCTGGCAGGCAAAATTGTATTGCCAAGGAAATAGATACGACATGACTGAATTCTGAGTCTTCTGAATCTCTCATTTCTATTACTGAGCTAATCTGAGGGTAAGATTTTTGGGTCTGGATATATATGAAAATATGTCTGAAAGATATATTTTACATGGTGGCCCCATTTTTTGCACTTACAAGGGTTCATATACAGAATATGAATTATAATACACCGATGAGTTCCAACCATCTAAACATCAACAAATGCAGTCAGTAAAAACACTGATCTAATATTTGCAAAGTACTTCTACTTTTAGAATAGCTGAAACTGGATTCCATGTCTGCACTACACTGAACTTTGTGATTCAGGCTTATTTATAGACAATAAATAGATAACGCAATAACCTTAGAGTATTGTTTGCTCTACATCTTCTACTTCAGAGGGGGAATACTTTTTTAGTTGCTACTTCACTCTGTCTGTCTGAAGTCCATTTTGCTTTTGCCTTTAGGTGCTTTGAACATAGCCAAAATTTCACAAATTTGTCATTTAAAAAATGGTTTCCTCTTCTTAAAGCTGTGTTTGCATAACCTACAAAGTTAAAAAACTAATGTAATCAAAGATGGGCCAGACCAGTTGATACTTGTCTCCCTGCAAGAAAGAGAGGACAGCTACCAGCTGAGTCCACATTCACATTCCAAAGTGCAGAAACCTGAACAAGCGTGGCCAAAGTCCAGCCTGGATGAATGGACAACTCCTGATGTAGCTCATACACAAAAAGGAAGACCATAGAAGGTGTTCATACCCAGGAGAAATATAGAAGCCAGGGATGTGAAGGGCAAAGAAGGACTTCTGTAGGTACACTGGCAGTAGAAGGAAGGTTAGGGAAAATCTGGTCATTGGGACACAAGACCTAGAGACAAAATACACTGAAAAACCTGTTTCCACTACTAAAACTTGCTCTCTGGCATCCCAGTTTTCCAAGCCTACTAGTAAATTCTGTGAGAGTGAAGCAGTACCCACAGGAGAGTAAGACACAGTTAAGGAGTTCTTATACCACTCGGACATGTAGAAGTCTGTAGGATGAGATAGGATGCATTCAAGGATACTGCAGCAGCTGGCTAATGTCACTACAAGGCCTCACTCTATCATCTCTAGAAAGTTATGGTGACCAGGGAAGTTTTCTGATGGCCAGAAAATGGAAAATATCACGCTTGTCTTCAAGAAGAGGAGGAGAATCCAGGAAATTACAGGCTTCTCAGTCTCAGACTCTTAGGAAGATTATGGGGCAAATCCTCCTCAAAGCCATTTTCAGGCATGTGAAGAACAAGAAGGTGACTGAGAACAGGCAGAAAATCACATCTGACCAACTTACTTGCCCTCTACAATTCAATTAATAGCTCCATGGACAAGGGCACAGCAGCGGATGTTGTATATATTGACTTTAGCATACCCTTTAATGCAGTCCATGGTATCTTTATAGACAAAATGGTGAGACACAGACCTGCATAAGTGGATAATAAGGATAGCTGTTGTTAAATCATACTATAGAATAAACTAGAAACTCATCTTTAGTGGACAGGAGACTATTTTTAAATTGGTAATATAAAAATAATGAAAAGATTCAATATATAATAACAATGAAAATACAAAGAAATCTTTGTTTCCAGAAGAATATACAGTTACTCCCAAAGAAGGTCGAGCATTCCTTTATGTTTAGATAAATCCTCTATAAATTAATAGAGGCAGCCAAGCTTCCAAATGTAAAAAAAATATTCAAAGAATAGAAGAAAGCTGAGTTTGAAAGAAAAATATTCCCAAGAGTAGAGAGGAGGAGCAGAAGAAATGTAAGCTGCCCATTTCTCAAGCAGAGAAGTCTTAGTTCCAAATTACTTAGGTAAACACAGGTTTTCATGTTATGTCCCAACATCCTGGACCCTTCTTTCAGCCTTTATTCCCATTTTATCAATTATTTCAACATCAGCAGAATATTTGCTGGGCCACATATAAGACCTTTGCACATCATTCTTGTCGTGGAAAGAGTGTGGTTTTCCCTGCAGCCGTTTCTCAAGGCAATAAGTTTCTGTAACTAATCATATAACGCCGTCGTAACCGGCAGTTATGACAGTGTTTTAATTCATTTATTTCAGCTTCTCTATAACTTCATGACTAAAACTTTATGTCATGGCTTGAGTTGTTTGTGTTCCTGCTGTCTGTAATTTCGTCCATGAATAGCAATCAATCACAAGTCACATAGCAATCACGAGTCACATAATACTCTCTCCTACACTGATGTTTAACAAAAAAACACCCCTGCAACACATTCAGAAAAAAAAATTCAGAAAAACAAAATCATGATCAAATGAAAAAAACATTCATTTTCTAAACAGCCTAAAAGTTTTCCATTCCCTAATTCTGATGATGTCACTTTGGCATAATCATTAAATGGTGAAGTAAACTTTCCCCAGGTAAAACTGAGACTGTAATTAGTAAAGGAATCCTTCGAGTGATGCTCGAGATATGCAAGTAGAACCATTACCCAAGCAATCATTTTTTACATCTGAGGGCAAATCTACACTATACTCTGCGTCCATAGTACCAATCCATTGTACACTTAAACCACCGCATCCAAACGCAAAGAACAGGTAAACCACACAATACATTCAGCAAGTTACACAGCATTGCACCAATTAACTTAAAACAAAGCTCTCTAAAGACACAATGTAACATTTCATGTAAGGACGACATGATGTGAACTGTCTGTTCTCTCTGAGCAAGTTGGAATTTAAACTATTCAGGCAATCTATCAGAGCTCTGGTTTAGCTCCGTTTATGCCCCACATTGAGCGCCAATAAATCTGTTGCAGTTTAGGCTGAATCAGCCAAAGACCAGCAACAGATGCACTCCCCCCACCTCTCACTCCAAGGAGAGGAGGAGGAAGGATAAAGAGATTTAGGAGTGTAGAAGGAACTAAACTACTTTAACCAAATATTAATAATAAAATAAAAAGAAAATAATGAAATAGATACAGTATATACAAAATCGTATCAAGCTCCCAGGATGATGTCACCATTAGACACTGCAGAAATCCCAGGCTGGACTCAGCGACAGATAGGAACTGGATTTCAGCTCTGGAGTCAGAAATGCATGGACCGGGACCAACGGCAGACAGACAAACATGGTCCTTCAAGGACATCGGCCATTGAAGAAGGAGACTGACCCTTTAGTCCCTCAGCTTTTGTACTGATGGGCACCTAGGATGGAATATCCCCGTTGGTCAGTTTTGGATCACCTGTCCCGTCTGTTCCTCCCTGCAGGTGGGAACTCTCTACACTTTTCCATTTCTGACCCTCCAGTGGGGCAAATAATAACGTTAGCTGACCTTGGTTGTTATAGCAGTAAGTATAAGCAAGAGCCTCTATGCATACCTTTCCTTGTCTTTAACTATAAACATAGGTCTTATCACTGCACAATATGCTGTTAATTTCAGAGAGTTAGAAGAGGCCCAGCTAAGAAGTAAAATTACTGAACAGAAAGTCGGTTCTGTTTTACCTCAAATTTTAATTCTTTTGGGGGTGAACACTTCTGGAGTTAACACTTGCTTTAATTGAGTCACTGTAAGTAACCAAAGAGACTACAGTCAAAGGGATGTATCAACATTAAATATTTTATATCATGCTGAATTGATTTCATTCTACCATTGACACTTTTCATTTGAAAAGTTCAATGCAAGTCAACAGCATATCTAACTCTGGCTTAAGGGAAAAGAAATTTATAGAAATATAAATTTCATTTTAAAAAAATCATATTTTCAATTAGATTTCTATTTGGATGAATCTCTGCATGTAACTTCAGTTCTTTCAGGGTTGACAGAAAGGAGAGGAGGTGAGCAGGTGAAAGCAGTCTATATTGAAGACCAGCACTTCTTTGATCCACTGTTCTACTTCAGATGTACTTTTTTCAGCCAGATTAGAAAGCTTCCTGAAAGGTGACAGAGTGCAGGATTGCATTTGTTTCACAGCATTAACAAATGCTGCTAAATTAGAGGGTTTCCATTTTTTATTTAAGACACACGATCATTTTCAAAATATACTAATGGACATTACTCTCTTCCAGCTACCACAGTCTGAAATGGAATAGATTTTCCAGAAGGATCAGCAGCCTGAATAGCTTGGAAACATCCAGGTTTAGTTTACAATCTGAGATATATGGCTACAGTCCTGGGTTACCTTTCAAAAGAGGATACCTGGAGGAAACACTGGAAATCTCTTCCAAATCCTTGAAATTATACTTGAGGGACCAATTCCCCTTTGGCAAAGACAGGGAGTAGATGACCTAAAGGTGTTTTCCATTTCTGCTTAAGTCTTTTAAAAATAGATATATGTTTAATAAATTCTTATAATGTCTACAAATGTCCCAAAGTACACCAGGAGATAATTTGAGTTTAACCAAAAGACCCATTTGGGCCTGACATTGCAAAACCTTACATCAGAAGTTGCTACCTATATAACCAGAGCCTTGAACTTGGTGAGTTGTACTCACAACTCAAGAATAAGGTTCCAAGGGAGAAATTATGGGATATTAGCTGGCATCTTCTCTTCCCTCCTATCCTCAAGATAGATATGAGGCAAGCAGAAGAGAATGAATCCTACTGGTATATGAGGGCCCCAGTACACATTCAAATCACAAAGGCTAAGAAAAGGATTTGCAAACTGAGGGCTAATCCCTCCATTCAGCCCCAGATTTCTTCCAGTTACTGATTCCGTCAGCGTGGAGGAGTGCTTCTGGCAGGACTGCTTTGTACTTCTTGTATACACCAAGAGATGACTGAAAAGGGGATATGTTTTGAGTTAAGGGGCTAAGTGTCTTGTTTTTCAATAGCTATGCAAGCAATAAAACAACTGAAGCCATTAATGAGTCTGAGATTTTAGAAAATATTTTCAACAATGAACTTTACTTTGACAGCTGCAAACCTAATTACTAGGAAGCACAGAAGTTGCCAAAGAAGTATGAATAGTCAAAACATGAGGTTTGAAAAATAATTTCTTTGATCAAAACCATTAATTTTGCTTTCGAAGTCAAAATGTGCTAATTTAGAGGCCTGTATGGCATAAACATAAAAGAAAAGAAACTTTTCCCTAAATGTCAGACAACATATAATGAACTGCTAATGTGAAAATGCAACCAAACTTTTAAATGTTTTAGTGACAGCTACCAGAGGAATATCTATCAAATCATCATTTAAATATTAAATTTAAATGATGTTATAACACAGAATCTGATATATTCACATGTGGTAGAATAAAAGGATGGCCTGTTAAAGCAAAAAGATGTATTAGGGTTTGATTTTTTTCTGTATTAATTCATCTCTTCTGAATGGCTTCTAAGTCAGCTACTACCTCTCCACATTCAGATGAAAGATTTTGGTAAAGGAAGATTTGAATGAAGCTTGATAGCAATAGACCAAGTGGAGATGGAACTCAACAAAAATATAGTTTTTCCCCTTTCACAGACAGACTGATACAGGAATTTTCCTCTTCACAGAAAGAAAATACTCCCACCAGAGGAAGGGGGCAGACAGTAAGAAAACTCTTTCATTTACAATATTCAGTGAACTCTCATCTTGTTCTGGAGTCTGTGCTACACAGTGGAATCCTGGAAGGCGATATTTCTTTGACCAGTCACCTGGCAGAATTGGGCAAGTCCCACTCTCCTGAGTCATGTATCCATTTTATTTCATTTGGTCTGTTTTCTGTAGACTCACTACAGTTGTCTTGTGACTAAATCCCAGCAGCTCCAGTACCCTAGTAAGCAATATGACCAGAAATATCAGTTGTGTCCTAGCTTCTCTCCAGCTGAACTTTTAAATTGTTTATTCATTTGGGAAGGATTTGTGTATCTGCAGATTATACATTAGCATCTTTGTTTATGTTAATTAGAGTGCCAGTATCATATCTCAGTGTTGGCTCTGTTCAAAGAAATTGATCATTGACCACATCTGATTTTAGAGATCAGATGTTTAGCCAACTGATTCAAGCCATCAGTATCTACTTTAGGGCGAACCGAATGCCCTCAGTCCCTTGTAATTCCCCACAACAAAAGATTTTATCAAGCATGGTATCAATATCAGGGATGATATTCACCTCTCATTACTTGACCAAGGGGATTCTCCAGACCTAGATTTAGGCAACTCACACCCTCCTTTACTCCCTAGTGAATAGCTTTGCCCAGTGAGGCAGCAGTTGTAAAGACTTGTTTGCAGCGAGTTTGTAGCCATGCTGCTGTGACACGGGCAGTAAAACTCAGCATTTCCACTGGGACAGAGAAAACTGGGATTTACAACCTTATCAGGACATCTGGCAATACTAAGCGAATACTTAGCAATACTAAGACACACATACAGGTTTGCATTTTTTGTAAGTGGGAGTTTCAGTCACACAGCTTTACTTCCAGGACTTCCAGAAGTTTCCCAGTTTCAACATAAAGTGTCCTCTGAAACAGCTTGTGCTTCCTGACCCAAAAGGCTTAGGTCTGTTGCTAACAATACAGTGAGAGACACCTGCAATAGACCTATTGCTGAAACACACTTCTGATTGTGCTACAGAAGGCCTAGAAACTACTAAGGGATTTGCCTGGAAAGTGTTTTCTCAACTCAGGGAACTTTATGAGCTTAGAAAAATGCTCCTAGAAAAACCTAGCATTTCTTTGTGTTTTTCACAGGCTGAAAAAAAAGCCAAGCAAACAGCAAAAAAAAGAAAGAAATTGTCAAGAGATTGAACTCACAGGTTAGCAGTTATGGCTGTTGCCTAATGTGTGATAGATCTTTGTCATGTTCCCAAGCCCCATGCAAATTTATTTCTGCAAAACAGCACAATTCTAGGAACTGAAACTGGGATAGAGAACAAGCAGCATTGACGGTGTTGTAGAAGACAGTGGTTAAGTTGCTGGTATAAGTCCAAAGGAAAGTCCGAAAGGATAAACTGTGGAAGAAGAGAATCATAGAATATATGGATGGAAGGGATCTCAAGGATCATCTGGTCCAACAAGTATTTAATTATTAAACAGCTTTATCTAAAGGCCACAACAGGCCCCATCCCTGGAAACATTCAAGGTCAGGTTGGACGGGGCTCTGAGCAACCTGATCTAGTTGAAGGTGTCCCTGCTCATCACAAGAGGGTTGGACTAGATGACCTTTAAAGGTCCCTTCCAACTCAAATTATTCTATGGTTCTAGAATCAATCTCACTCAATTGCCCAAAATCAAGATAGGCTTAGATGGACTCTGCCCTCTTTAGTGCTAGAATTGACCTTGACATACAGTTCCTCACCTCCAGGAGACCAAATTGTAGTTTGTTCTGACCCAAGTTAGGGATATAGGCATCATAAAGCACCTAGCCTAAAATCCCATTAAATATTTGGTAAGTTGGTTCAAATATTCAAAATATAAGTTTTCTAATTTTTCTCAGGTCTTATAGCCCAAAGCACATCATATGCATTTCATTTTAATCTAAATGTTGAAGTTGGAAACAGACTAAAGCCATGGATGTCTGGAAATAAGCATAAATATTTGCATCAGACTTTTCCACTTATAATGGCATTTTTCACCTTTCCATGCTGCACAGGCTTTCCTTGCCTGCAGTGTTCTTTCTGTCAATTTTGGGTTTTTTTTTTTTGAGTCAGATAGAGTACTCTAACGGAAAAAGTGAGGAATACCAAAGGTATATATCTTTCTGTAGTTGGTTGAATTATAAGTAAGATTGTATTTTCATATTTTTGACAGATATTAGCTCCTAGCTCATAGAGTCATCCAGAAGCCCTCACCCCTATGCTTAAAAATATTTTGCCTAAAAGTATTTCTAAGTACAGTGTAACTATTTCAATGATGCATCTGTTTTTAAGATGTGCCAGAAACACTATAAGCATTTTGCAGATATCCAAGAAATTGAAATATAATACATTTGTTAACATCACATACTGTATCACGCCATGTATCATTAATATAGCTCAGAAATTGAAGGTGAGAGTGAGGGCATGGACAGGACAGGAGCCTATTTCTTAGCCTTTTAAATCTTGATGCAGTCAAAAATCAAAAGTCTTTGGTTTAACTTTAAGACCTAAGGAAAAAGTTAGGTAAATTCTGGTTTAATCCAATTTCTCTTAAAATCTTTATATAATTCATCCCATAAAATAAAGCACTGTCAGAATCTACAGGAAACACTCGGTCTTAGACTTCCATTTGGGTGAACAATCACCATGTAAACCTGCAGAGTCCTCTGACTTCAGATTGGCTGGATAAGACAACAAGTATCTTCTTATTAAACCATAGGATCTTAATCTTTGAGACTATAAGCATATCTTGTGAGAGAGAAGAAAAAAATCCTTCTTTTTGGATAGTTAATAAATTTGTAGTTTAGTGAAATGAGAAAAAGATCTGCTGTGAGGTGACTCAAAGATACCAAGTTACAAGGAGACTTTGCTCTGGACATTGTGTTGTCTGTAGACATGGTGTATCAAGAGAGCAGTTGAAGATTTCTGTGTGCATGAGCAAATAAACTCATGAGAGAACTAATGAAAAGGCCAATTGGGCAGGAATATAAAGGTCTATATAAGTGCCAAATAAAAAGCAGATTGAATAAAGTTTTTTACCAAGGGGAGCCAATAATAATAATAACAAAAGCATAGAGTATAATTTAGTTGTGAAAGAAGAAAAAGAAACAAGGTTCTGTATGCTCAGCAAACATGAAACAAACCAAAAGGGTACGCTTAGAGTAATGTGAACCTCTGATTTCATCAAACATTTAAATATTCTCTAAGTTCAAATCATGGTGGTTATAACATGAGGTTCTTTCAAAGCTGCTTCTGCAGACAATATCCTCACACAAGACAAAACACTGACCAAAGCTGTGGAAACTGTGAAGCCACTGCACTGCCGAACAGTAACTAGAATTAGGGATGTAAGTAAATTCCATCTAAGGGTTAATCATGTAGGTATAGCAAGGAGAGGTAAATGCTGAAGACAGTTCAGTAGAAAAGGTCTTCCACACAGACTGCAAAGCTGTATATGTCCATAAGACAGTTTTTCTCCTCCACAGTGCGCTTCTTGGCTCAAGGAACCTAGAAATTGCCAGAAGCCTCACAAGAGCTCCATGGTGGAAAGATGTAAGATGTAGAGAAGTGGTAAAATCAGAATGAAACATTAAAAGAAGCTGAGCGAACCATCCAGCCAAGCAACAACTATCTGGGTGCAGTTAATCCAATATTCTTTCTGATCAGTATTTCTTGCTTTTCTCTACAGATCTGTTTCCTGTCATCACCACACTGCTTTTCCGAACTCCATCTCCACCAAAATGTTCATACAAGTTTCCAGCTCCCCTTCTGTGTGCCAAAAATCTCCTTCTTTTTTCCTTGATTCCCCAGGACCTTTCAAAACCCAGGAGAGAATCTGTCTCCCTAGCTTTAACATGACTTGTGGATTTAGTCAAATTTATCACATAAACACGGTCTTTAACATGTTTTTAAAACATATTAATTAATTCAGCACAACTATGGTATATTCTGAGTTTTTGGTCCTGGATTCATAGCACATGAAAGATCCAGGAGCAGTTCTAAAGCAATCAGTGTGGTAAGAAGTCTATGAACTGCTCATTTGACACGGGAAAAAAAGTACTCAGGTCAATATCCAAGTTCTACTGCTGTAGAAAGAAAAAAAAAATATTTAATTATTTCCCCTTTTTAGTGAAAATTAAAAAAAAAAAGCCCAAACCATGACAAGAGGACATGGAAGTGTGCTCTTGATGTCATGAGCATGTTTCTCTGCTTTTTCCAGGTTTATATTTTTCCCTATTGCTGAACAATCGCCTTGCATGAGTATCCCCATCAGGGGCAGATGTTTTGCTGAGCACATGCAAAACTCTCATCTAATGGGTTTGAGACATGAGAAATAAACAGTGTGGGTTCTTTATGGCTTATTAGTTAATCACAGAAAAAACATTCCTCATTTCCTCAGTATATATTTTGATTCAGCTCAGCCGAAGAGGGGGATGTCTGACAATATTTTGGGGGGATCTGTGGTACCGAATATTACTGCTGCTTAAAACAGTATTTGAAACAGACAAGTGTGAGTTAGCCCAGGTTAGGAACTTCATGTTGTTTTGTCAAGATTCTTCCACTCGTGTCCTGATAAGCTCTGTTCCAATGAGCTTTTCCACTGCCTGCCTATTCTCAACACAGTCTGCAAGCTGGTTTTCAGCTCTTGCAGTGTTTGCTGATTGCCTAATTATCAAGAAAGCTACCAAAATAGAATGGGAAATTTTAACCATGGAAATGTGTGAAAAATCAGTGTTGTAGGCTCAGGAGTGATAAGAAATATTATTCTAAAGACAAAGGAAGTAAACATACTCTGGAATCAAGCTCTGAAGAAAAGGATCTGGGGGTCCTGGGGGACAACAAAATGACAATGAGCAAACAGTGTGCTCTTGTGGCCAGGAGGGCCAACGGAATCCTGGGCTGCATAGGGAAGAGTGTGGCCAGCAGGTCAAGGGAGGTCATTCTGCCCCTCTACTCTGCACCGGTGAGGCCACAACTGGAATACTGCATCCAGTTCTGGGCTCCCCAGTTCAAGAGGGACAGGGAACTACTAGAAAGAGTCCAGCGTAGGGCTACAAAGATGATTCAAGGACTGGAGCATCTCCCTTATGAGGAGAGGCTGAAAGAGCTGGGACTCTTTAGTCTGGAGAAGAGAAGGCTGAGGGGAGACCTTATTAATGCCTACAAGTATCTCAAGGGCGGGCTGAGGGAGGAGGGAACCAGACTCTTTTCAGTAGTTGCCAGTGAGAGGACGAGGGGCAACGGGCACAAGTTGGAACATAAAGGGTTCCACTTGAATATGAGGAAGAACTTTTTCACGGTGAGGGTGACGGAGCCCTGGAACAGGCTGCCCAGGGAGGGTGTGGAGTCCCTTTCTTTGGAGATTTTCAAGGCCCGCCTGGATGCAGTCCTGAGTAACGTGCTCTAACAAGCTCTGGGTGGTCCTGCTTTAGCAGGGGAGTTGGACTAGATGATCTCTATGGTCCCTTCCAACTCTAAAATTCAGTGAAATTCAGTGAAATATTTCCTCTTTGTAGATCTCCCGAATCAGATGTAGAGAAAAAATTTCAAACATAGCAATACAGAATTGCTGCATCTACTGCATAACTCCAACTCTTGAAAATGGAAAGAATTCACTTCACATCACCAATTTATAGAGGAATTAGTTATTTATAGAGGACAGAAAGGCACAGCAATAATCCATGCTTGGATTTTGAGGCCAGAGAACTTCAAATTCAACACAGATTTGTAGTGAAAACGACAATAAATCACCAGAACAGATTACCAAAGAAAATGATAGATTACACATCTCTTGTGTTTCAAATAAAGATTAGATGTGTTTTTGAAAGATAAGCTTTAGCTAAACATTTTAGGACAGTAGAAGAGAAATTAATGCAGTTGTTTGACCTATTTCACACAGAAAATGAAAGTAGATGATCTAACTTTCCCTTTTTGTTTCAAATGCACCTTTCAATTAAATGTTTTTTTATTTATGTTCTTATTTTTGTTTCAGAGAATCTCAGATTGATGTATTCTAAAAGACAAAGAAGCTTTTAATTTAAGAATCTGATGGTTAATTGCAGTAGTGAATCCAAATATTCGGGTGTTAAGGGTTTTATTTGATATGACTATTCTCTGGGTAATTTAATCAAAGTCAGATGGTGGACAGCGCATTCTTTTTGGTAAGTGTTTCAAGACATTGTTGACTTCCCTCTGATAGCTGCTTTTCAAATAAAATTATAGTTTCTTGAAGGCCTAATTCATCGCTAAACCTATATTATTAACTTTATGTCCTATTTGGCTGGTAGAAAGATTATAATTCAAATATCGAAGCACAGAAGGGTAGTTTAAAATCATTCTCTTTTATTTGTGACAGATTCCTGGCTTGGCAGAGCCTGTCTCTTGCCACAAAAGTTGGTGAGTACAGAATTTGTGATAAAGCTCCAATATTTTTATAAGAGAAACTTGGGGAGAAATGAGACTGAGTGGCTATGAATATATCTGTTCTGGCTTTGCTGCCCCTTCTGACCGCTCTATCTTTCCACTTAAGAAAAGAGATATTTCTAGTATCTATGAGTTCCTCCCTATTCATAATAACTGGAGCACCTAAAACTGACAAAAAAGGAAAAGTAGAGAAGAAGCTATTTGGTGAAATTACTTCAAATGCCAAACCAGTCATCTGCATTGCTCTTGTGTCACCTGCGGGGAGTCAGAAGCAAGCTGGGGGTTGTGTGTTTGACAAGGATGTGTAAGAAACACTCTTTATAATATACGATACGTAAAATATTGTGACATGTTGAAAATCTTGTGATGAATAGAAAGGCCGCTGAAGCTCACAGAAGTGTATATACACAGAAGTGTATCCCCCAGAAGGGGATACCTGGGACCATGAACTTATAGAAGCTCATGGAAGACAGAGGTGTCACCACTGCTGTATTTGAATTATGTTATTTCAGGAAGCAAAGAGTGAATATTACTACAAATTTTTTTGCATAAAATCATACAATGACACAATAGTTAGTGTTGAAGGGGACCTTTAAAGGTCATAGAGTCCAACCGCCTCTGCAATAAGCAGGAACATCTTTCACCAAATCAGGTTGCTCAGAGCCCTGTCCGGCCTGACCTTGAATGTTTCCAGGGATGGGACATCTACCACCTCTCTGGGCAACTTCTTCCAGTGTTTCACCACACTATTGTAAAATACTTCTTCCCTATACCTATTCTGATTCCACCCTCTTTAAATTTAAAGCCATCTGCCCTGGGTCGAGAGACACAGGACTAACTTTTCTTCTAACGCTGGGGAAAATTGCACTTTTAGAAGACTTTAGTGTCTGAATTTGTGAAAATATTTACTTTATAGCCAGCCAGGCTCTGTGGGATTCAAGGTTAGTGTCTTCAAGCCTTGTTAGGTGCAGGGACAAGGAGGAGCAAGGCCTGGACATTTGACCCAGGCTGGCCAACAGGATTATTTCATACCAGGAACGTCACATTCAGCATAAATTAGAAAAGTTTGCTGCGTAGGTCTCTCTCCCTTGATGGCTGCAGTCCAGACAACTCCTTGCCTCGGTGCCGGACCCCTGAGGCCTTCCCTTCCTCCTGAAGACATTGCACTTGCAGTGTCCGACATTTGCTGTCCCTGCTGGGAGTGCACAGCTTCCTGCTGATATAATTGTCTGAGTATAATTCTTTTATATCTTATATCAGTATCGGGAATAATACTGTTTTTTTAGTATTACTGTTAATTATTTAGTCTTAGTCTATTAAATCTATTTATATTTCAACCCTTGTGTTTCTTTGTGTTCCCCAATTCCCCTTTCCGGGCGGGGAGGGATCATCAGGTGATAGAATAATTGTCTAAACAACAATAGATTGTTATGGGTTTTCTCAAACCGTACCACCATCTTTCAATGTTAATATCTAGAAATGTTTTATTATCTGTTCCAAACAATTTATTAATGGACTGCTACAAAGGTGGCCAGCTCTGAACAGCTCTGCTGAAAAGCTGCAGGCATGCCATACTAAACACCATTAATATCTGTTTCAGAGTGATCCAGAGTGCCTTTGTGCACAACAGCCCCAAGGCCTGGATCAGCTGCAACTGGAACCACTCAGTGGAAGTAGCTCAGTCAGTCACAGCATCTCACTGGACTCCTCACTGTGCAATACAAAGAAGGGCATAAATCAGGAAAAGATTTTGGCCTCTAACCCTCACACAAACTAGATCTGGACAGCAAAAATTAATTCCTTGTAGGCATACCTGACTAACTGTGAACTTTTTTTCCTATACCTGTTGGGAAGCAGAACATTTTTGTAGGTTCGCAGAATCATAGATTAGTTCAAGTGGGAAGGGATCTCAGGAGGACATCAGGTCCAAACTCTGCTCAGATAAAAGCTG
Organism: Calidris pugnax; assembly: GCF_001431845.1. Lineage (NCBI taxonomy): Eukaryota > Metazoa > Chordata > Aves > Charadriiformes > Scolopacidae > Calidris > Calidris pugnax. The sequence continues at coordinate 19,293,512 of NW_015094510.1, forward strand.
CCTTCAATGATAGATCACTTTGTTCAGGGTCCTTTAGCCCACACTGATCTCAGGCATCTGCCCAGTCTTGCACTGTGCTATGAATGCATGCCTAAAGGTAGCTGTACAAGGTGTCTTTTGACTCTGCTTTTTCACTGCCAGCTCATGTCCAGTTTTTCATCCACCAGTTTGCCCAAGTCCTTCTCCACAGAGCTGTTTTTAATCCATTCATCCCCCAGCCTGTTTTGATACTGGGGATTGCTCTGTGTTCAGTTCTGGGCCCTGTGTTCAGTTCTGGGCCCCTTGCTACAAGAATGACATTGAAGCACTGGAGCATGTCCAGAGGAGAGCCACCAAGCTGATGAGGGGTCTAGAGAGCAAGTCCTATGAGAGGCTGAGGTAACTGGACATGTTTAGTTTGGAGAAGAGGAGGCTGAGGGGAGACCTCATTGCCCTCTAAAACTACCTGAAAGGAGGTTGTAGAGAGGTGGATGTTGGCCTCTTCTCCCAAGTGAATAATGACAGGACCAGAGGAAATGGTCTAAAGGTGCGGCAGGGGGGGAGTAGGGTAGACATTAGGAAGAATTACTTTACTGAGAGGGTGGTCAGGCACTGGAACAGCCTTCCCAGGGAGATGGTGGGGTTGCCATCCCTGGAGGTATTTAAGAAATGTGTAGACATGGCTCTTCAGGGCATGCTCTAGTCCCTGAGATTGTTGGGTTGTGTTTGTGGGGTTTTTTTTGGTTTTTGGTTGGACTTGATGATCTCAAAGGTCCCTTCCAACCATGAAGATTCTGTGATTCTTTGCTCCGACCCAAGTGCAGGACCTTGTACTCAGCCTTGTTGAACTTCTTGAGGTTCACATGGGACCACTCCTCAAGCCTGTCAAGGTCCCTCTGGATGGCATCCCTTCCCTCTATCAAATCAATTACTTCATTCAGCTTGGTGTCATACACAAACTTGCTGATCATGCCCTCAATTCCACTGTCTATGTTGTTAATGAAGATATTAAATAACATTGATCCCACTACGGACCCTTAATGGACACCACTCGTTACTGGCTTCCTTTTGGACATCGAGACATTGAGTACAACTCAACAGCCATGTCTTAGTTTTTCATTTTGTACTGTTCTAATGTCTCCATTCTGGGTCAGATGTTTTTGCTTCTTTTTAATTTAAAACTGTGTGTTCTGTAAAGATTTATGGACCCACTGAATTTAGTTATTGAACCCCACGGCAGAAAGTTCAGGACAACAGCACAGTGGATTTTCCTAAGAATAATATGATCCTGAATTACTGCATGTTAAAAATATTCCACATAGAATACTTTCTATGTGGAATAGAGTAGTTTTTCCTATGGAGAGTACATTACTTTAGATAGAAACATTTTTCTACAGTCTGGAATAAATTAAGATGGGTCTGTGAATTTCTAGCGTGCACTGATGCCAATTAAATAGTAAGAACTCCTTATATTTTTTCTTTAAAATGAAGTGGTATTCATTCCAAACTGTTTACTGTCATCTGTGATTCCAAAATGTGTCTTACTTACCATGAGATTGTTGTCAGTTCTCTTCCCAAAAAGTACTTTGTTTCAACTGGAGTAGTAGAATAGGATCAGCCAAATTTCTAAAACTGAAAAAATACATTGAGGATGAAAAGTCAGAGAATATGGTTATGATGCTGAACAATGGCAGCACTAGCAGCAAGTACCTTTCTGAGCAGTCAATGACCTAGAAAAAAAAATCACTCATTTTCTTGACAAGGTACCTAATGTGGTTTGTCACAGAGTGTCTGACCTAACGCTGATCAAAGTTCTTACAGACAATGTGACCAGCTCCTCTGCAATTCTCTCCTCAAAGAGTGCTCTTGAAAGGGCTTAAGAACTATGCTCACAGATCTGTGGGTGCGGGTAAAAGACTGCCCACATCCACTCTGCTCATGTTAGTCATGGCAACAGACTCAGGGTAAGGTAAATTTACAGGCACACACACACACATACACATACAAACACTAGCCATGAAAAAAATTTCAACAGATGAAGACCAAGATTCACATCCATTTGGGCAATTATTTCTGTGTAGGAATGAAATATTAGGTCTTGCTTGTACATCCAGGGGAAAAAAAAAAAAAAAAAAAGAAATACATGCAGTAAATCTGATGCTGTCAGAGCATATCGGATTCATTATGTGTGCACAAGCACAGCTCACGTCAGCCTTCCCAGACTGACTGTAATACTCTGTGCTGTGATCTCTACATGCACTGTAGAAATGCACAGCAGCCCCATCAGACATACTATGCAATATAAATAGTGGGACTGCCAGATGTAAAACAAAAAAAACAAACAAACAAAACATAAAAAGTCATAGTATAATCCAATTATTTTGGAATAAAATTTTCATGTAGAGAGAAGAAACTGGGAAAAACCAGGTATCTGGTAGCACTGCCTTATGTTCGCTTGGGAAGGTTTCTTGGGTTCAGTGTGCCAGAGGTACACACAATTTAATGCAATACATTTATTCACTCTAATGGTCCCAAGCAATATAAGGTTCTACTTTAGATAGCACCTATTCATTCAAGGCTTCTGAAGAGCAAATTGTTTCAATCAGGTTGAGAGAGTTGGGACTGTTCAGTCTGGAGAAAAGAAGGCTCCAGGGAGCCCTTTCAGCAGCCTTCCAGTACCTGAAGGGGGCCTGCAGGAGAAATGAGGAGGGACTCTTCATCAGGGTGTGCATTGATAGGATGAGGGGTAATGGCTTTAAACTGAAAGAGGGGAGATTTAGATTAGATATCAGGAAGAAATTTTTCACTATGAGGGTGGTGAGACACTGGAACAGGTTGCCCAGAGAAGTTGTGTATGCCTCATCCCTGGAAGCGTTCAAGGCCAGGCTGGATGGGGCTTTGAGCAACCTGATCTGATGGGATGTGCCCCTGCCTATAGCAGAGAGCTTGGAACTAGATGATTTGTAAGGTCCCTTCCAACCCCAACCATTCTGTGATTCTATGTTAATCTAATTTTTCTTTACTTCTCTTCACTTTGTCCACTCCATATTGCAACTGCATTCCAAATGATATAGTAATAGGAAATAATATTCTGGAACAGGACTGGACATTATGCATCTTCCAGGTAGAAAGTGGAGCTGCAGTGCATGTGTGTTCCAGGTTATTTGGACCAAGATGGGCCTTCAGGAAATAAAAGGTTCCTTTAAATTAGAGTGGTATTTTGTTTCCTGGAAGCATGCTTTTATGCATGTCTGCTTATGTCTGGGTGTTTTTTTGTTTATATTTTATATATACATACATATCACACACATGCACACATAAATATATTTTCTCTTAAAACAAACCTAAAGAGTCCCAGAAAGTCAAGATAGCAAGAGACAGAAAGTCTATGCCTGATGCCTTTTTTGGTAGTTGGGATTCTGCCTGTGCATTTGAACTTTAGAAGAGTTTCTGTGTGTATACTTCTGAAATCAGATCTTGGGCATCTTCCAGATGCTTGAAGTGGTCTTAATCAAGAATCCCTGAAGATTTATCCCTGAATAAATCAGTTATGAAAGCATTACTTCCAGAGGTGAATGGCTTTCAGTTCATCATGTGATCTAGTTCCGGGGCTTCTCATAAGTTTCTCAAAACTTGGATTTTGCTTCCAACTGTGAAATAACTGTAATAGGTACTCATTTGTTTGTTGTTACTTCTTCATTTATTGAAGGCATCTTTCTGGTACTTTCCCTGGAGTGCCAGAGTGCTGAAGTGATGGCAAGGTGCCATTTCAGGATAACAATTTCAGATGGAAATAAAAGCTATCAATGAGAAACAGAATGAAGAAACCATATTAGGGAAGGAAAAGGCTACTAGAGCCAAATAGATAGATAGATAGATAGATAGATAGATAGATATAAGGGAGCATATCTGAGAAACCGTATGAGTACAAAATGTTTGGCAGAGGTCTCTTCAGATTATATACTTTTATTACATCATATACTTTTATTACATTATGTCTGAGAAGTTCACTTTTTTCCATTACATAAGAAAGTTAGTTTCCGCTTCCTGCTGCAGGTGGCAAGGGAAGCTGCTGCAAGGACTGTAGTGTTGGGGACAGCAGCTGCAGAGCTTTCATAAGGACAACCTCCTTCTGAAAAATAGTCACCAGCAATGCAACCATTATTTAGTAAAAGAAAAAAGTGCCAAGTGAAGACAAACATCAGTTTAGAATTTCTTTTATGAAGTAGTCTTCTTTGTCTGTAGCACCCAACAAGCATGAAATCAGACTCGGCTCTGATATGAACTGGCCAGCCTTGCAGTGGAATCAGAGAGACTAACTAACAATGTAGAAGTCAAACACTTAAGGTCAGTCCAAAAAACACAGATTGATTTTAAATGTTCCAGAACACAAAAGTTTAGAATTTCATGCTTATCCACCAAAACAGTATGACATTAGCTATGAGTTATAACTGCAGAATCTAAGCAGATCTGCATAAAATTAATAGCTTTGCATGCACAATAATTACTTCAAAATCTCACATAGCCAAAATAAGCAGTAAAAGAGATTGTGAATATGGATGTGCTATCATTAGTCTTTTAAATACTTGCTGTTGTAGAACTGACTTATGTAATTAACAAATGATCCGATAAAAAACTCCATGTTACTGTGCTCTTTCCCACAAAGAATTGCTCTTACAAACGACTGTTAAATACTCTTGCTGTCATAGGAGATTTGAGTGTAAAGACTGATTTTGGCTAGTTCTTTGTTCACATTGTCTGATTGTAATATGGATTAGTGGCACAGATGACTGGACTGATAGATTTGACTCAGTGTTCTGTAACTGTATCTGTAACACTCTCTAGTACAAGAGCTGATATTAAGTATTATTACATTATTTGTGATCAATGTTTCTTTGGCAACAGGAAAGGGACTAAATACATTTTGACATTTAATGGGATGAGACTAACAGAACCACCTGGAAATTCAGTAGGTTGGTGAGACATGAAGACAGCTTGAAAACAGGCTGGGAAAGCTCTTGAAAAGCTATAAAGTTCTCAAGAAGTACATAAAGCTAACCAAAAATTTAGTTTGACCAAAGTCACAAAGAAGATTTGTTTTCTATTTTATTAACCTGAACTACATTTCTTCCATTCAGTTTTGATTTTTGGCTTCAAATAAATCCAAAAACCTTCAGAGACAGTAAATATTAAGATGCTGGTGCCTCTCCTGATGTGGAGCCCAGTACTGTTGTTGATATATATTGACTGCTGAGGATTTCTTTGACTTTTCCATATAATTGAGTGAGTAAATAGCTGCTGTACTAATTTTTCAGTCTAAAAAAATATTTTAGCCACTCTGCATAAACAGCATGTTTCATACCAACATCTTTACCAACAGTTATGAAGATTTGGCTTCACTACAATTATTGATTTGTGTCAAATTAGCAAAAGCAATTTGAGCCAAAAAAAGGGGGAAAAAACCCCAAAACATACAGAATTACACAGCTTTATTCTGGGTGATGCACAAACCTCCCAGCTGGAACTCAACCTCCCAGCTGGAACTCAACCTGGCCATTAATATAAAGGACAACTAAAAAAGTTTCTATAAATATGTTGACAAAAAGAGAGTCAGGGAGAATGTCCATCCCTTACTGGATGCAGGGGGAAACATTGCGACCAAAGACGAGTAGAAGGCTGAGATACTTAATGCCTTCTTTTCCTCTGTCTTTAATTGTCAGACCAGCCACCCCCAGGGTATTCAGCCTCCTGGGCTGGAATATAAGGATGGTGAACAGAACAAATCCCCTGTAATCCAGGAGGAAGTAGTTAATGATTTGCTTATGCACCTGGGCACGCGTAAATCTATGGGGCCAGATGGAATTCACCCAAGAGTATTCAGGGAGCTGGTGGGAGGGCTCACCAAGCCTCTCTCCATTATCTATCAACAATCCTGGAGGGTTTGACTGGAGGGTGGCCAATGTGACGCCCATCTACAAGAAGGGCCAAAAGGAGGATCCGGGAAACTATAGGCCTGTCAGCCTGACCTCGGTACCAGGAAAGATCATGGAGAGGGTCATCTTGGGAGAGCTCTCACGGCAAATGCAGGGCAGGCAAGGGATCAGGGCCACCCAGCATGGGTTTATGAAAGGGAGGTCCTTTTTTTTGTTTTGCTTAAAGAAGGTGGGTCTAATACTGTTTTCAGCTGCTGGGACTGTGGGGTCTTACTCTGTGTTATGAATCTTGCTCCCAGAGCTGGGCATGTGTCAGTGCTGAAACAATTTTCACTAGAACAGGTTTTCATTGGAAAATGTTGGTTCCATCTAAAACAAAATTTTCTGCTGCTCTGTCAGTTTCACACACAACTGTAATTTAAAAATTAAAACCTGTTATAATGGGGACACAGCTGAATGTTTTAACATTGCTATAACAGAACACCTGAAACTTTCATTTAAAAAATTATTTTTACATCATGGTTGTCTTTTATATATGCTAAAATAAAGTTATATTAACAGATATATTCCACACAAAATCTTTCTGATAACTGGAAGCAGTTTATTACAATTTCATTTTGCAGGCAAACTCAGATTGTTTGAGAATTATCTTAGAATTCAAACCTACATTTTGAAATATTGACATTTCCCATGGAGTTCCCATTCTATCTATCCCACTCTGCTAGATGTCACTGAATTAGTCTTGAATACTACATTTTCAGATATTAAAAAATAAAAAGATAACCAAAACCAAACCAGACCTTTCCTTAGAAAGTAGGGGTTTTTTTTGCTGTAGTGCTGGAGTATGAAATACAGGTATTTTTCTCCTGTATGGAAAGGAGATGGTGAAGCTTGGAAAGTTAATGCTGTGCCCAGGCTATGACGGACACAAAGGGGGATGCTGACCTGAATAGGGATGGGCCAGGTGAGAGACAGACTGCACCAAGTGATTCAGATTCTTGTGCCACATCAGCTCACAGGGTCGGTGAGAAACAAAATCCTCCCACGTCTCTGGCTTTCCCACACCAGACCACACCTATTCCCACTGATTTTTTCTTTATTTAGGCTGGTTGCTATATATTATTTTCCCATTCAGAGATGAAAGTCAGGGTGCACTAAAGTAGCAGCTGGGTCAATGGATACAGCACATGACAATTTATTGGGCTCAACTACTATAAAGATGGATACAGTATTAATTAATAACGTAGAGAGTTGCCCAAAACAGCAGGTACATTAGAGATTGTGTGGCCTTTGGGATTGTCAGTCTGTTACACTGCATTCTTCTTTTCCCTTTCCAGAGGCTGTAACACAGTCTTACAGTACTGCAAGAGATATTTCAAGTGAAAAGCAGTGTTTCTGCGCTTCTCATTTTTGGTTATTTAATTGTATTCTGCAGTTTCTTCTGGCATTTCTGCAGGAAAGTTTGATTCAGAAACGTCTGATTCAGGGAGGTGAATAGCTGAATCTGTCCTTCCAGACACACCGTATGGCAGAAATGTCTAGAGGAATATTTTTAGAGTTATTCCTGAAGTAACATATACGAAAACCAAAAACGTAGAAGCCAGCTGAAAACACATTCGATAGGAAATAAGAGACACTCGGTTAATCAAAGCGAATCAGAAGGACCATATAAATTTTGCTATTACAAATCCTTCATTCATGGCAAAGCCATTCTTCACACATATATACATATGTGTCTATATGTGACAACTCCCAGTGTTGTGTATATTTTTGAACGGTCCAATAAGGAAAAAATCCTACATGTACACTGAAAGCCTCAAGTAAAATGTATACCATCTCCCAACCATTTTAATGTCTTTGGATTTGTTGAAAAATGTTAACATTTTTGCTAATGTACATAAACCCTAATTAAATTTCTATGTTTGGATTTTCCTCTAATTTCATAGCCAAGTCATGGCTGTCCAAGTGAACAGTGAGGTCTTAAAAGCAGAGATTTCAGTGAAATAGTCCCTGTCTGTGTACTCTGTTCCACTGTTTCTGCTGTTCCACCGTACTACTCTATTTCTTTTGTCAAGTGTGTGCTCGTGTAGTTCAACCTTTTGAAACCTGATTTTACATACACCTCCTGGTCATTGGAATAAGTGCTGAGAATAGATTCAAAGCCTCAGTTTCAGAGTTCAGGAGCAGTAGACCCAGACCTAAGGCTTTGGTGATTTGGGAGAGAGACACACATAGGCAGGGGACAGCAACAGCTAAGGGATATCACAGTTCTTCAGTCTTTACATTTGGCTCCTAACTGTTCAGCACTGATGTACTCCTGTTGTCTTTGTGGTTTTGCTTGGTGTGCTTAATCAAGTGATAAATACGAGATAGTTGCATAGTGTAATAAGTTTTTGTAAAAAATGAATCTGTTTAAGCAGAGTAAATTAAAGCTTTGGTTCCTATTCCCATTACAAGAGTCCATTTAATTTATCTTAATTTAATTCATCCTGGCTATAAAGACTGTTGTACAGACAAATAAAGACACTCCACATACCATTTCTGTTTGTTATTACCAGAAAACTATCTCAAAAGACATCTGTTAACATTTTTAATTAAATTGTAATCTGCAAGGAAATTTTCAACAACAAATGAATTAGCTTGTTTATATTATATGTTCTTCAGAAATCTTGACCATTTGGATTTGATACGCTTAAAAGAAAATATTTTGTGAAAAGATTAGATTCGCAGAGTGAAGCTACATCACCCAGGGACATGACCTACTTTTCATTTTTAAAACCCAAATGGCTTTATGGAGTTAGGAATTTGTTGTCTGTGCAAGCAGGGAGTTTGCAAGGGCCGCTGCAGGCAGGGAAGCCGTCCAGCTCCCACTCTGTGTATTGCCATGGGGCTGCCAGCAAACCCAGCGCACACAAACCCCAAGAGCCCAGGCAGGAGAAGGTGTAGATGGCAGTTGCAGCTGCCTCTTCTCCATGGCATGCCAGGGAGTCTACATTTCTCTCTCAATTTAGACAGGCAATGGGTAGATGTCTAACTGTAGGCCCCACTTTCACAGCAATCTCCCGTGAAAACATCCTTTTCCGCCCAATTTTAATTCATCTTTCTTGATCACAGATGGCTCTCATACTCAGCACCACAATGGGGGTTATCCTCTGCCTTGCCAATTATACTTCTTTTCCCACATAGGAACAGCCACATGGCAAACTGCCAGGAATCAACAGTTTCTCCCTCACAAGTGCAAAGCTTACCTTGTCCTCCTTTTTCACTTTGTACCCACACGTTCTGACATCCAGGATAAACTTTTCTTTTGATCCGTTTGGATTTCCTCTCCCAGTATACTTTAGTTCTGGTATTGGCATCTTTCTCTGTGATCTACTTATTGCACTACAATTCAGATTTTGCCAAAACTCATAAAAAGGAGAGAATAGCAATAAGTCCATACTGGGAAAAAATGCAAAATCCTCTTGCTTTTCTATGAGATCTGAGCCTTATGCATTTCTTCTGAGTACAGCAACTATTTCCAGTGCAGCACTGTAGTTTGATAGACAAGTTTTTGACGCTGAAGGATCACCACAAATAATGTAACACAGGAGCATAACACCACGTCATGCCCAATTAATCTTGTGAAAAATGCACTATTCACTCAAGTATTTCAACAACGTGCCCAATGCAGCCATGAACCATGAGAGGATTTCCACGGGGTGCTATGAGTTGCTGTGTGAATCCTTCACTTGAGTTAGGTGTTATGAAACAAATATAGTTTATCCTGTGCTGTGTGAATCCTTCACTTGAGTTAGGTGTTATGAAACAAATATAGTTTATGAAAGACTAACTATGAGCATAAATACATCATTAAAATTGATACATAGAGAGGAGGGTTTTTTTTTGTTTCCATGCGAACACCCTCCTTACTTCCATACTCTAACCAGTAATGTGAACTTAAAATACTTACGTGTTTCTAGAGAATTTGTAAAAGAACTTACTGGAAGGCACAGAGAAATTGATGGTCTCCAGTATTTCCATTATCTGTACTGTTTATCAGTGGGGAATAGCAAGCTCAGAAACATTAAATATTAAGAATTAGTTTCTGGTTAAAATAACTTAAGGTTTTATTACAAATATAAGCATCCTTCCAATTGTTTTCAATCTAACAGCAGCCCCTTAAGAAACTGATCAGATTTTGACTGCATCCGTTGATTTTAATGATGAGAATTTTTCCTCGCTGAAACCGTTGCATGCTTCCTTCTGATTATTAAAGCACTTCCAAATTGCTTCCCACCGGATCATCTGAAACGAAGCTTTTCCTAAGGCAATTTTTAAAATGTCAGCAGTTTCAAGTAGTTTGGCTGGTCTCTAGTTCTTTCCCTAACTGTCATTACTTCATCTCCCAGTCTCTTCAAAATGTGGAAACTAAGCTGGAGCTGGTTTGCCCAGTACAAGAGCATGTATAATTACCAGCTGTGATTCCAGAGACCAAGATCAGGGGACTGGATGTGGCTGCTGTCGTTGTGTTTTGTAGAAGAAAAAAGAAGAAAACAAGAATGGCTGAAAGTACAAAATTTTAGAAATCTGCAGCACCTTCAGGGTTAACCTCAAGTTACACTGGGCTTAATTCACTCATAGATAATGCCTGTAGAGTGTCAGCCCTTTGGTTCAGAGAAGCTGTAAGAAAGATTTTTGGAAGCCTTAAAAAGTCTGTTACACTGAGGGGAATGATATCCTACAGTGAGCAAGGCAGAACCACCATGGACCTGCTGTTGGTAACATCTGCCACCACAGAACCACCATGGACCTGACACCAGGACTGTTTGGTATCGTTAGGAGTAAACATATTTCTGTGCCAATGGGGATAAAGCTGGCCTATTACATACCTGTGACACTGAAGGGGTAATTGCTTTAAATTATGGGTTTTGGTAATCTCTGTACACATACAATTAGTGTGAAATAGATTGTATTTCTATATGGGTACAATTAGAGACTCAGACCTTCCCAGGGAAGTTATGGTCTCAGGAGGAGAACAACAGTTTTCAGGCAACTTTCTCTGCACACTAGCAGTTAAGGAGTTGACAAGAGAATCTGATTCCTCCAAAACTTTGCTAAAGTAAGCATTTATATAAATTGCAAAACATTGTGGGAAAGAGCTTGTGTGGTAAAAAGAACCCAAAAAACTTACTCATACAAAACACAAAGCCATATAGCTGTATGACATACTAGTTAACATATCAGTTTTATATAAAATATTTATATAAATATAGCACAGTAATGGAAACGCAACATGAACTAGTTGCAATCCACAATTAAACCATCCTGACTAGCTTTCATTATTTAAATAATCAATTTAAGTTCATTTCTGTACAATTAATTTAGGGAAAAAATCCTTACTGTTGTTGGGTTTTCACTTACCAGGGTTTAGAGGCCACCCTGCACCTAACACTACACAAAAGCTACAATAAAAAACCATATAAAATATGCAATCTCTGCCCCAAAGAGGTTACACACAAACATCTGTACCACAGCCCCTTACATCAGTTCAAAGAAGAAGACCTGAACACATAGTCATTCTCTGTTTGGACCACAGCCTGGAGAGTCCCAACCATCCCTGAACCCTTGCTATTCCTTCTGGAAGAATTTGTCCATGAGTTGTGAATAAGAAGTCTTTCATACGCTGTCGTCTTCCGTATTGTCTTCTACTGTCTTTTGTCAGTGGTAGAATTGAGCCATCCCGATTTAGTTTCCTCCATTTTTTAGCTTCTTGGGAACCATTTAGTATTAGTGAAAAATATAATTTATTTTTTTTCCTTCCATCAGTTTACATTACCCTATTTTTATAATCATCTTCCACTGAGTTACAAAGATTTGCTTTTGCTAATTCCTGTAGAAAAGGAGCTGTGGGTAGATTTGGGCACTTAACTAAGGTATTTAATAGTATAGATACTTAAGGGTGTCTGCATATTAAATGAGAAGAGTGGATTAATTAGCCCTTGGATGAATACGACGCAGGTCATTTAATTTTAGATAACCACAGTATAAATGTTTATTATCTGAGCTAGTCATTCTAGACCCTTTTCATTGTCAATAGGAGGGAAGAAGCATCTGCATTAAGACAAACTACACTCTCAAGGTGTAATCAGATATCTAAATCATATATCTAAAGTGCAGTAAAGTGCTCCTATATCTCTCTCTTCATATCTGTCCCAGACTACAGAAAGAATTTAGCACTATGGTCTGTACCTGATATGAAGTAGCACCTCTGCACAGAACCCCTGCTTGAACAAAGCAGAATAAATAACTAGTTGCTTTGCCAAAAATAAAAAAAAGCATCCACTTCTCAAAGAAGCTCTATGCCAAAGTACCTCAATTTATGTGCTTTTTTAAAGGAATTTATTACAAATGTGCTGTTTTCCAAAAGTCAGATTCTGCCACTGCCTTTCACAGAAAGTTAGGATCTTAAAAATACCCATCTCTCATTGGTCAGTTCCTAGAGAAAAATATTTTCTATTGTGATAAAACACCTGAATATTATCATAATTTATAACCACAGATTAATTGTGTTGGAATGCGATTTTAGCTAAGTGGAAGGCATGGGGCAAGTGCATAATAACAAGGGCAAAAAATATAAAAAATGCCAAGAAGCTTGGAGTTTGTAAATAGAACTACAGCATAAAATATAACTGTGTAATTCATTTTAACTGATACAAATTTACTCTTGTCTTCTGGTACTTGACCTTTTGAGCATAAGGTGCTGCATAGCTGTTATGCTTGCCCGTTACATTGCCAGAATAAAGCTGTCCTACAGAATACATTGGCCTATACTAAATGTTTCTCTGTTTTTGAATTGAATCATTCCACTGAACTTTTGGCTTATCTTTGCATGAGTTCTCTGAAGTAATTTGAAGAATTAAATGCTGTTCCTACTACAAGCAAAACCAAGATTCTGCCTAATTTCAATTATGCCAATCTTAGAATCATAGAATGATTTGGGTTGGAAGGAACTTTTAAAGGTCATCTAATCCAACCCCCCTGCAATGAGCAGGAACATCTTCAACTAGATCAGCCTGCTTAGAGCCCTATCCAACCTGATCTTGAATGTTTCCAGGGATCTACCACCTCTCTGGGTAACCTGTTCCAGTGTTTCACCACCCTCATTGTAAAAAATTTCATCCTTATATCTAGTCTAAATCTACCGTATTTTAGTTTTAAACCAATAGCACTAGTCTTATTGCTATAGGTCCTATCATAAAGTCTGTCCTCATCTTTCTTTATAAACCCCCTTTAAGTACTAAAAGGTCACAATAAGGTGTCCCTAGAGCCTTCTCTTCCATATGCTAAACAACCTCAGCCCTCTCAGCCTTTCTTCATAGGAGAGGTGTTCCAGTCTCCTGATCATTTTCATGGCCCTGTTCTGCACCCTTTCTAACAGGTCCATGTCTTTCTTGTGCTGAGGTCTCCAGAGCTGGACACAGCACTCCAGGTGGGGTTTCACCAGAGCAGAGTAGAGGGGCAGAATCACCTCCCTCGACCTGTTGGCCATGCTTCTTTTGATGCAGCCCAGGATATGGTTGGCTTTTTGGGCCACAAGTGCACATTGTCAGCTTATGTCCAGCTTTTCATCCACCAGCAAGCCCAAGTCCTTCTCAGCAGGGCTGCTCTCAATCCCTTCATTCCCCAGCCTGTATTTATATTGGGGTTGCCCTGACCCAGGTGCAGGACCCTGCACTTGGTCTTATTGAACCTCATGATGTTTATACAGGCCCAGTTCTTGAGCTTGTCCACATCCCTCTGGATGGCATCCCATCCCTCATGCATGTCAACCGCATCACTCAGCTTGGTGTCATCTGCAAATTCACTGAGGGTGCACTCAGTCCCACTGTCTATGTCACTGATGAAGATATTAAACACTACTGGTCCCAAGATTTCATTGAATTTATTGTGCATCTTCCAACTTTTTAAGTATTTTTCTGCCTTTATGATACTATATTCACACATAAGCAACTTAGGCAGTAGTTAGTTTGTAAGTTGTCTTATTGGGTCTTATTGTTGGAACAGTATTTACAAGTAATGATCAAGGCATGATTCCATCAAAACTTTGACTCAAGTCACCAAGTCTGTTGTGAGGTTTACTACATGATGAGGTACACGTATTCAAGTTCTGTCTAAACACTAAGCAGAAAATGAGATTTATTTATTGGAAAATATTTAGACTTGACAAAAGCTACAAAATGTTTTTGAAATGCAGCCACAATGCCTCACAGGAGTAGTTAATAGGACAATTCATGTTCCCACCCTCATGTCTAGACAATGTTTTTCTTAAACTACATCTCCCATCGTTCACCACAACCTATCACAGTTCATCAGTTCAGTCATAGGCAATGGTGTGTGACTGGTAATAAAGTACTACGCATAGAAATGCAAAGAGGTACCTAGGACAGCCAACAGCAAGAGTGATGAAACAGCACATTAGCAATACAAGAGGATCAGAAAACTACTTTTTTCTTTCAGTCGAATTTTGAAAGTTTGGAGTGGTTTGTATGAAAATAAAAAAATATTTTCTTAATAAAATCTTCACTTTCCAATGAGAAAAATTTATCAGCAGCTCTACCTGTATTTCTCAGATTAACTGTAAGAAGCAGCATTAAATGAAGATTTCTCAATGACAGCAAGTAGGCAAATAACCAGGGCACAGAGAGAAAGTTGTTTTGAATGAGGATACAGAACAAACCCATCCCCCTTTGTTTTTCACAATCATTGAAGACTCAGACTTATTAAGACATCAGTGAAAAGACCTACAACAATACATGGTTTGTTTGCTGTGAAAGGTCAAAAGGCTGAGTCAGGCATGAAAGCATTTAAACATCTGTTTTCAAGGAGTACAGATGAATTCAAATGTTAATACTTACTGACTAACACACTCCTTCAGTAAAACATATTGTAATTCACATATTTCCTCTGTGATTTTCAGATGGCAGCAATTCAGCTGTGTTTTCTTTCCTGAGAAAAACAATTTATCAAAGCACAGCCAAGAAATTCAAAAATTAGAATATTCATGCATCAGTACTAAAGCTGTTAATTGCTTGAAAAATGAACTTAATTGCACACTTAAATGTTTGAGGATTATAAAAGTATTTTCAGCTGCTGGTCTGTTGGTATTTCTTAAACATGAATGTTAAAAGACATTTTCCTTTCCTTTTTTTCCAGATGTAAAGGCATTCAACTCTGTACATAACTCATCTTTCAGCACTATGCATAATTCTCTAAGCCTACACATTATAGCTGACTGCAGTTCTGATTTTAAATCTCACTTGTGCTGTCTCCCAGTAACATCATTCTAGATAGTCTTCCTTTTTCTGTGTAAGTTTACATAGAAAAGGCTTTTGTATGACAATAACCATGGGGAATTTTTCAGAGTTTTTAAGTCTTAACAAAATGTTAATGATAAAGTCTTTAAGACACAGAAAAAGGAATTCTATCTGAGAAGCAACTAAACATATTACTGCCCCTGTAACCAGGTGAAAAGTTTCAAAATGTAGCTGCCAGGAGGTATTTGGAAAACACATATTGTGCAGACATCGTTCAGGTAAGGTCCTGCAAGAGTCAGTCTTTCAGTGCCACACGACTTTCCTACTAATGAAATAAAACCATAAGCCCTTACCCCTAGAGACTGCAAATAACACAAAAATTAGAGCTATAATCCATAATTATCAAGAGTTATGTTGCCCACTTCAAATGGAATAGAGAAAAATATGTTTTTCACACATCACCAGACTTGAAGTCAGAAATCTATGACAGGCTCTCTACCCTTGGAAGAAACACGTCTGAGAAAGTCTTGGGGGTCATGATAGGTAACCAGCCCTAGAAACCTTAGCTCCAGCAATGATCTCGTAGCTGGAGAAGCAAAAACTGTCCTTGCCTGCACAGCTGGCATGGTGCTGCACATCTGCCATTGTCCTGCTGGATGCTGGGTTCAAGCCAAAGGCTGCTGAGCTGGAGGAGGGTCAGAGAAGAGCTCTGCAAATGATTGCAGTGGTGGGTCATGGGCTTTTTTACCAATCCTGGCCTCTCCTTTGCATCACCTCCAGGGGCCATCTAATCCTGCAGGGAATGTTTAGTATGTTTTGGGCAGACTGTCTGTTTTTTTGCTTATCAGGTTTATTTCCTACCTCTTGAGCAAACTAGGGAAAAGCTGCAGAATTGGAGGCAGTGGGCTGGGCAAATCTGAAATTGCCATTCACAAAAGCCTGCATTTCTACAACTGGTGTGCACTCTCTGAAACTGGTAGGAGATCAGTTTAAAATGGACACCAATAAATACTTCTTTACCCAGAAGGCAGTGATCTTCTGCAATCTGATGCTGCAGAGAGTACTGGCAGAGAGGATCAAAATCTGATCAGAAGATTGACAGCAGGTCCAAAAAGAGAACAGGGAGGAATGTGCCTTCTTCTACCCTCACCCAGGGTGCATTTATTATGATCTGAGTGGCTCATGATGGGCTTGTTAGGAGTTCTGGAACTGGTCCAAGAGGGAAAGCAGGACCACAAAGTTGAAAACTGGAACTGGGACAACAAGAAATGTGAATGATCTGAATATTAACCTTAAGTGGAGGTATTTCAATAGCAGACTTTGAAAAATCTCTTCTTATTACTACTTTTTACTTTTTTTCTGGAACTCTGTCCTGCCCAGTCTCTACTGAGAAAATTTCTCTTTCACCTCATTTTGTTTACTGTACCCAGTCAAGTGATGATCACGCTAAAAATCAATTTTATGATATACTGCTCTTGAAAGAAATGTGTTTGTCTCAGAATCAGTCACTGACTTTATTTCTGAGAAAATGGCTTTGTTAGTGAAGCATAAAACAATCCCCTACTTGATTTACCTCCTAGAAGTAACCTCTTTTATTTGTAGCCAAAAAAATTGTTTGTCCAAATTTTTCTTAGATAAACCAAATCAAGCACAAACCACTTGTGTATTGTCTTATAGCCCCTAATCATGGATTTCTTCTTTTATCTACTGCAATGGTTTTTCATCAGCATGACAACCTATCCAACAATTGCCCAGATTGCCAATTCTGGACAGCAGAAACAAAACCTTGCAAACAGGAGTGCCTTATTTTTCCTACATCTCCTTGGCAAAAATATTTTAGCTAGAAAAGCTAAATTGTCCTTATGTCCCTTTCCCTGAAATGATAATACTTCTTCCAAAATTACCTTCCTTTAATGTTTAACCTGCATAAACTGAATACAAATTTGTTGTCTATATTTTCATGCTTGTACATTACTTTATACTACTTAAATAACACTTATAATAAACAAAGCAATTTTTAGTGAAGAGTTAAAACTGGTATATTAGAAAACCAAATACATTCAAACCCAACAGCTTTAGAGATGAAATTTGATATATTTACAGTTTAATTTATATGGTGGTCTGTGGCAGTTAAAATTTTGTCCCATTATTGAAATTGCTTTTATGTCTTTCCCTATTCAGAATAAGTAGAAATGGCTTTGAAACAAAACAATGACCCTGAATAAGTATTGCTTTACAAAGCAGTCTGAAGCATGATTCTGGTTATTTCTTTTGCAAATGGGCCCTAATGAGCTGAGCCAAAAATGTTCCATGTTCACATTTGAAGTTAGATGAGGGAACTGGGATTGTTTAGTCTGGAGAGAAGGAGACTCAAAAGACACCTTATAGTTCTCTACAACTACCTGAAAGGAGGTTGTAGAGAGGCGGGGGTAGGTCTCTTCTCTCAAGTCACAGGCGTGATTCTTCTCCCAAGTCACAATTACGTAGGAGCTGCATTAGTGTTTCCCCTCAGTTCAGTGTATCCCCTTGCGCTTAGTGAGCATCTCTGCATCGCCTCTGCTTTCCTTCTTCATCTCCACTCCATCCCAAGCATAGCTTCATCCCACTCCTCCATGCTGTGCTGAGGTTTTTCCCTCTTCTTTTCCATCTCTGTCCCTCCTTCAGCTCCTACTGGAGTTTGATCATTATGTCCATTGCCTCTTTTTCCCATTGCTTAGTCCAGCATCACCAGAAAAGCTTTAGTGCCAAATTTGATTTCTAATATTGATAGGGGATGTTTCATAGTGACATGCTTTGGGTTAAGTATGTATGGTGTTAGATAACTTTCCACTGAAACAAAGCAGAATGATGACCTAATTCACCATAACACTAATTTAAGCAAAATAAACTAAGGCGTATTCTGTGCTTCTTTCCTAGAAAGAGGCAAAATAGCTTTTAAATCCGTTTCACCAAAGAAATTCAGAAGTAGGTGGATAAGAGGCAGTGTGAAAAACAGAAGAGAGACATATCCCCTTCCTAAAAGTCTAAAACTCTGCAGCCAACATGTGTGACACAGAACTTAAATTTCATCTTTGTTGTGTTCTCGTGCCATGACTCCAAGTCAACACAATAGCATCTTGTTCCTGGCAGTAATGAGCCAATGAAGAGACTCTCCAGCAGTTAAATCAATGTTTTTGGAAGTGTCCTTTTTTTCAAATCTCTTGGCAATTTCAGAAAAAAAACACTTTTCAGTTAAAAAGATTTATTAGCTGCCAAATGTTACATGAAATAATATTTGAGGAATTTTATAAGCTACATTTTAAGTTTCAGAGCCAAATTCTGTCAGTAGTTCTTTTGAAACATCACACTTTTAGCCTCATTGGGTAAAAGTGATGAAAACTTCAAATTAATTTCAGTTTCCATAATAATTTCATTTAAAATATACCTGAGGTGAAAAATAAATTACTTCCAAGAACTGCATAATTTCTAAGAAGCTCTAGGAGACCCAGACCAAAACCTGCCTTTTTGATACAGTAACATAACCGCTTCACTGAAGTAAACACTGAAGCAAGATTTCTTCACTCCGACTTTGCGAAACCTCAGTAAAGGTCCTGGTGAAGTAGGGTTCATGATTAATCAGATATGTAATTAACACGTTGTTTAAGGAACTTTTTCTATCAGCATGGAGATGGCTGTCTTTAAATTGCCTCTAACAGCTTTTCCTAGTGTTTCTTCTCTGGTTCTCTTCAGCACTGTGATTCTGTGATGTGTTTTGGTATAAGATATCAGATATCTTTTATTTGAATCCAGAACCTTTTTCACAAGAAAGAAAACCCACAACAAAGCTACAATTGGTTCATGAAAAAACAGTCTAGACAAGTTGAACAGAGATGCACAACTGCCAAAGCATTTCAATTTCGCCATTGCAGCATCAACATTCATCTTAAAACAGCGATACTATTCTGACCCCAAAATATTACCTTCAATAATTTCATCTAATTTATTGTGCATTAACTATTCTTTGACAATTTTCTCTTCCACAAATATATGTTTGACAACATAGTCCACTTCCCTTCATTTTCCTCTCAATCTTACTCTATCTGCAAGTACAGTTTACTGTTAAATTCCACTTTCTGGATTTCAAGTGAGTGGGTAAAATAATTTTAGGGCTATCAGTGCAGTAGAGAGCTTCAAAGACTCACAGCTGCAGTGGTTGTATTGTATGTTACACTAAGACACTTAAATACTTTGAGTAGAAAGAATCCAACAATGTGTCATCTCCTTCCAAGGGCCAAAATGCTGTGCCATTCTGGCAGCAGAAGTCAGCAAATCTGGGGGTTAGCACAGATAAAGAGAACCTGCCTGTCCCCCCTCTGGCAACAGAACGTTTACTCAGTTCTCACTGCCTAAGTAGGTACGGGCTCTTGTTTTTAACACCACACTAAAGGTTTGCCTGAAATATCTGACTAGTGATGCCACTGCTGGTCCCAGCAGGACCTACTGACCCATCTACAATGGTATGAGCCACCACTTCCAGAGATGGCTACCCTTGCAGCCCTGAGTTGTGCAATGTAAACACACCGTAAAGAACTCAGGTGAAACCAGCTTCCAACATTTGTTGATTTTGTTTTTCTTCCACATCCCTTCAGTTACCACCTTTTCTAGCAGCACTCCAAGGCATCCCTCACAGACAGGCGTACCTTCACAAATGAAACCATTAATCAGTACATTACACAGGTACTTTGCTGGTACATAAAGCAATTTCTCAGCTGGTTTTACAGCTGACTAAAACAACAGCCATCTCATAGCAGCAAGTCCTCCTCACGCCCGTTTACCGTGCCCATCTAACCTACAGTTCTGACTCTGTTAAGGAAAAAGCTCCACCCCAAACAGAGAAAAAAGGAAACAAACTATAATAGAAAGGAACAAAATGAGATAAAATAAAAGAATGCATGGGAGAAGGGCATGGTTTTAAAAAAATCTTAAATTATTATTAGCTTCTGAGGACATGTAGAAGTTAATTTCAAGTAACAACTCATAAAGAGAAAGTCTAAATGGCTGATGAGGTAAGGCAGAGCTTACCTTACACCAGAAAATTCACTTTTAGCCAACCAGAGCAAAAGCAGGCAGTATTACCTGTTATTCTCTTTAAAGTTATACTGTGAGGATAAACATGGGGATGGGAAGGGATATTAATCCTAGAACACAATATTGACCTAGAAACAAATGGAGATGGAAAGGCCATTGATAAATTCAGCTTGCAAACTAGAAAGTTTCTACTCATCATGGCTGTGAGGTTTCGAAACAGCCATTCTTAATGAGTAGCCTTGGAAAAAAAGCTCACTGGTTTTACGTTGGAGCTTGATAATTTAATGAAAGGCTGCATGATGTGAAAGATTAAAGATAACATGATGTGGTGGAGTACTGCAGTAACTGGAGTATGCCCTTCATGACTCAGAAGGTCTTTGCCAGCACTGTAATCTGGTGTAAATCTCAGATGATGCATTCTTAGTTGTTCTCATCATGGTTTTCTTTATGGATAACTTTGGACAAAGGACAACTTTCTGTCACACTGTAGTGCCATTTAAACAATCTCAAGAGTTTTTCTTTCCATACCAAGTTTATAATCACTGGGGAACTGAGTAATGCCTTGTGTTCCTGAGCAAATCTGCTCACTGGGGCATATTCTGTCTCTTTTGTTCTGTTGGAAAACTTTACTCTTCCAGCATGTTTCCACAAATACGTTCTCAGTTCCATGGGTGAAAAAAAAAAATTGTACCAAAACCTTGGCTTCCAGTTCTTCCTTAGTGGCTTTTATGACTAATTAGGTTTTCATCCAAGTACCGAAAAGTACTCAAATTCCACCTCCTATTCCATACATTTAGATAACCGCAGAATAATGTACTTCTGAGTTTACCCTCAGCAAAACACCTTCCTTTACCTATGGTGTGAACTCAGATTAAACACTCTCCTGTTATAATGTTCCTTTATGACCATGCATCACAAATCTCGAGGGTTCAAAGCTTAGGGCTCTTAGTCCAAATAGTCTAGCTCTGGAAATCTATACAAGAAATCTTTATGGATCCCTGCCCAAAATCCACCCAGTGGGCTTAATTGGGTAATTGCATTGCCCAGATACACCTTATATTTCCACTGCTAGCTTCTTTCAAATTTTGGTGGTAAAAGCCAGTCAAAGGTTTTTGCAATGAGGTGGCCTCTGATGTATAATTGGTACAAATCAGACATCTCAAGCCCTAGAAAGTATTGAAAAAGGGGTTTCCAAAAGACTGTGGATACACAGAGGTCAAACACCAGGTTCCTCAAACTTTCACAAGTCTGTAGTTCTCAGATTCAGTATTTCATCCCACACTTTGGGACAACCCATAGAGTCAATTCATTAGAGCATCTGCTGTCACTTCAGCTACTTGATTTCTCACACTTTATATATTAAATCCAGACAAGGCCTCCTTGGACTTTTAAATTTCATAGGACACTTTCTGGTCTTTGTCAGTCAGGTTTCTGCTCTCTCCGTCAGTTTGGCTTTTGTGTCAGTGAGAATCAACCAGAGTTGGGCTTCCCAATTTGGTCGTGTCTTTCATGGATGTTGTTCCAAGAAAAACTTCACCATCATATCAGTTCTCAGATTCACTCTCTGTTTTCTGAAAAGCTTAGATGTGAAGCAATTCTTTCTCACCCAATATAGATTTTTATGCTCATGTATGTAAATGTAAGCAAAATTTGATTTCATGTAAATAAATTCAGCTGAACCTTACTATCTACAGTTTTCCAATAATACATTTTAGCTGATTTCACTGTCTTTCCTTTTCTATTTCCTTTTCTCCAGCTTGTGTATGACACAGCCAGATATTGGAAAGAAGCTGCATTTTTTTCACCTGGGGCATTAATAACTGTTTCACTGGAAAAACAATGAGACCAGAGGGAGAATCTTCCTATCACTTAAACCAATGAAATCTGCCATTAACAGTAACAGTGTATCTGTTGAAGACAATGTGATTCCCACATGAAACTGCTATGAAAGTGTGAGAAACAGTATTTGTCATCTAGCAAATTAAACTCAGATACCTCAAAGCTTCTTCAGTGACTTTAAAGGCAACTTCTCTGGGCATATAAACCTTAAAGAAATTATGTATATCTGTTTGGGTTTGGTCTCTATAACTTTTCATTTGTAAGGTTGAGTAAGTCCATGCTTTTATAGCACCCTTTGAATTTTCAGTCTTTTCTATTTGATTACATTATACACGAAACCATCTGGATTTAAGCCATATAATTTTAGGCATTATTTAGGATGTATACAAGTTTTATTGCAAGTTTTATATATTCTAAACAGACTTGAAATGCCCATGGAGAGGAATTAATCAACCAGAAATAGCATGTTCAAATATTTTAAGCCCAGTAGGTATTTAAAACCTTGCTAAATTGATTTTCTTTTATCTTGGATTATGTTGATTCAATAGAAAATGCATATCATGCTGACATTTTCCTGATCAAATTGCAAGCTTTCAGAAAAACCTTGGTTACTAGAATTCATGGCTTAGCTATAAAGTACATAAGTATTTCTTTATCCTTGTACAAACATACAAGATGTACCAAGTGTGAAATTCTGAGCTGAGATCCAAAGAGGTCAGGGAGAGAATACGATTAGAAAGAAGTTAATATCTGGAAGAAGTCAGTGTTAGCCAAAGGGTCCAAGCTGAATATACATCAATTAGTATTTATTAATATGTTAGGAAGTAGGAAAATAAATTTGGTGGGCCCGTTAAAGCAGAAGAGATTAGTTCTGCTGGAATTTAGGACTGTTGAACAGAAGCTGCTTATAAACTGGGGACCTTTACCCTACGTGGAGAGTCTTTCAGAGTGTGCTTGTACTAAACACAGAATGAAACACTTTTGAAAACCCAGCTCAGATAAAACCTCTCTGAGGCAGCTCCCTTGCAAATCTAATTGTACAAGCCTGATGGAGCAGTATAAGTATAAGCCTAACTGCTCCAATTGATGGAGAGACAGGTGTTGTTGAAGGATTCCAGTGAAATCTCATGTCAGCTTAGCTGTCAAGCACAGGAGATCCTTCCTCTGGCCACTCCAAAGATCACAACTTTGCTCCACTGACAACATACAGATTTGCTTTAAGAGCTTTACTTCAGATGTCACTCACAAGTTAGGACTGGCTCCGATGTGTGTCAAGACCCAAAAGGACAGAAAATAATGGGTGAGGGGAAGAATTTTTACCTTATAGTGAAACAATGAGCAATATATTGCTGATTTATAATTTTATCTAAAAATAGTGTGAGGTGTAGTTGTCATCAGAGGCATAAGGTCTGGAAAGGGAAGAGAGTTTCTCCAAGAGACAATGTTCCTGTCAGAATGCAGTGTGCCTAATGAAAATGTATGGAACCCCCAGTCTAGAGATGAGAAAGTACCTCATAAATTCTTTTTGCAAATTCAGTGCAAATTGGCATGGGAATCAGGATAATCTGAAGAGCTGTCAACACAAGGTAATCAAAAACATATAGAAAGTTTCCATTCAACAATCTTATTTTTAATTTTCATTTCTGGCCCATGTAATTACAGAGCCAAAATAACTTCATGTTTTATTTATTTCTCTTTAATGAAGTCCATTCCTTGCTGTTTCTGGCCAACGGTTTTATGCTACACATGAGAAGATACCTCAATGAATTGGCTGAACAAACGCAACTAAGAAACTATCAATATGTTTTCTCCAGTGCCAGAAAGAAACAAGTTATTTCCCTCTTTCACCTTCCTTCCATGTCTTATCCTTAGTTTTAAAAAATAGATTTATTTCATTTTTAAAACCTATGAGTTGAGCCACCTGACATGTCTTCCTTTCTCTCTCACTTATCTACAGAGATAAAAGCCTATTGGAGAAGTCTGGTGCTGTGCCGCTCACGCCAGGCTGTAAACAGTAGGAGAGGCCATTCAATCCAAGAGGCTTTTCATCTGGGCCAGCAGTGTGTCTCACATCTTTACGTGGAGGCTCACCAGAAAGCTTTTCTCATTTTCTGCAAACAACACATTGAAAACATTGTGGAAAGGGGAGAGTAATCACTGTATGACTTGTAGCATTAATATTTCCAAAACCAATCTGGAGTTCCACAAACAAGTGAAAAAATTAGTGTTGAAATTGTGGTGGTTTGCTGCCAGAGTAAAAAAAAAAAATAATAAAATTAATTTATGTAAATTTTATTCTGACTACTTGAATTAACAAAACAATGCTTATCCGCAGGGGATTATGTAAAGCAATAGATGAGGGTGCTTTTAAATAATTTGTGGCAATGCAGGAAAACTGTGTGCATTCTTGTTCTCTATATGGAATATGCCAAAAGGAGAGTGTGCCAAAAAAAACCTATGCCAAGATTCCTTAATACCACTAATGATTTTGGCTCCTATGGTTTCAGATGCCCAATGACAGCTGGGTTTGCAGGTAATAGGGTATGAATTTGAAAGGCACTTAATGATTTACAAAGACTACTGAAAGATTCCTTGCTGAAAAAAGCAGAACCTAGATATGGCCTGCAATGTCCACGCTAGTCTCTGAAGAGAAAAACTACCTCCAAGGAAGATAATAAGCATTTTGTCTTCAGTTACAGCAGGACCAAGATTTCCCTCCTTTAAATGAACCTTTTGTTAAAAATGAGAAAAGAAGGTGGTGGCTGGAATTGTCATGTGACAAGGACACGCAAGTTTTCAGTTACTCTTCAGCAGGATGTTGCACTCTGATGACTCCTTTGTCCTTTACAACACATTGTCCTCTCCAATCCATCCAGTGCTTCTCCCTTCCTAGCAAAGCTGTGACATTAAGGGTCATTTCAATTTCAGTTGAAATTCAGCACAAATATAATGTGAGACAGTAGGAATAACTACGCACCAATCCTTTAAACATACAAAGAAGCATTCAAGTTGATATATCTCCACAGGCTTCTGATGTTAATTTTGGTTTGCTTGTTTTATAAATGTGAAGCTTTATATACAAAGTACATATACTGCAGGCAACCTTCCAGGACTTACTTGAAAAATACATGAAATTATTTAGCTGATCTGTTTTAACAAATTATCTTGGTAACAAGGCTTCAATGTTTCTGTTACGTGGACATTTTAGACCAGGCCTATCACGTACCACAGCCTCCAACATGCCATCAGAAAAGCGTGGAAGGCAGCCTATAAGCCTTGCACTGCAGAAACCTAATTAATCTTCCAGGCAGTGTTATAATGCACTGAAGCCAAGCTGAAGAAGGGGTTGAGAGTGATGCTGAGAGCAAAGCAAAACACAGTAGCACAGAGCAAAATGGCTGCTCAGTTCTGTCTGCTTCACCAGCAGAAGGGAGGTTTTCTGGGATGGCTTGAGGGCAGACAGGTCTTCTGGGTACCCAGGGAGAAGGATCAGAAATTAGCTCCTCTTTGCAACAGGACTATATTCTGCAATCTAGGAGAGAAAAGGAGCTGAGCTGAGCCTGGCAGGATTTTTGGAACGGGAGCAAGCAGAGCACAGGCTCCTAGACATGAGACTGTGCCATTCTCTGAGGCTTTCTGCCCAGGGAAAAACAGTGTTTATTTTGACCAAACAATTTGTGCGCTAAAGACAACTGGCTGGAAATGGTTGCTGACATGTTTCATAAACCAAAAACTACCCTATACAGCAGCAAAGGAAGGTGTTAGTTAAGGATGATAGTCCAGGAAAGATCCTTTAAAACCCCTCAATGGCAAGCAAGCAGGACATCTGGTCAAAGAGGTACACAGTGCATATAGACACCATATAGGATCCCAAAATTGCCACCAACATTATGCAACAAGTTTAATGTTGATGGTAAAGGCATAAGAAGGTAGGGGAGAGGAAAAGATGAACAGACTTCTGTATGGCACCCAGTATAACCATGAAACCTAGCAAGATCACAAAAGACAACCTGAGGGGGGGTGACTCTGAAGTGGGGTCACCCTTCTTCAGAAATAAACTGGGACTTTTGAGACAAGTCTTTGTTCTCACTGCCTGTAAAAAATTTAGAAGAGAGAGGAAATCAGGTAGTGGAAGGCAAGCAGGTTACAGGTTTTGGTTTGAATGTCTTTATTAGAAAATAATTTTCTAATAAAATTATTTCTAATAATTTTAGGATATTTTTAGGCCTTGTGCAGAGTCTGTCTACAATCTGAACTTACCAGATGCATTAGAAAGTTACAATGAATCCCCAGAGGACCCACATGGTGAAGTGGGAGCAGACTGACTTAAGGCATCTGATAAATTCATATTGTAGACAGGCTTTGCACAAGGAATTACAGCTTTTTGTCCTAGAACTGGTAACAGAAAGAAACACGCAGAGCTAAGCCTAGCAGTTTCTCAATAAATTAAGTTTCCTTCACCTAAGCTGCTGAAGCAATACGGAATACAACATGGCTTTAACATGTTATGATAACATAGTGTGACATCTAACTTAAGCTTATATGCTGCTGAGAGAAAGAAGAAAAACACTTCTCTGGTGTCAGCAGACAGATTACCTGGTTTTCAGAAAAAACATGGCACAGAGGCAGAGGCTCTAGTTCTGTCTCAGCACAAAACATTTTGGGATGACAGGACTTATTAGGTCCTGCCTTATTAGACTCCATGCTGTGTGAAAATAGCTATAATCCCCCCAAGGTCACCACATCCTGGCTTCTTGCCATCATTCATTGACTACAAAGTGCCTGATGGCTTCATCTGCTCCTCTGCGGGAGCCTGCTGTCTCTTACAGAAAATTGCCATGATCTAGTCAAAAGAAAGAAAACACGTAATTGGAGCACAGGAAGACAAAGATTACATGGGAAAGAAGGGATTTACTTTGGCTGGATAGGAGAATTTCCTAACCTTTGGTTACATTTAAGGAACAAATGTTCTTCCATGAGTGAGGGCAGAAGAAAGAGCCAGGGGAAGAACCTGGAGGGCTGAGGACTAGAAGTACAGGCTGAGAGTACACCCAGGCCAGTGAGAGGACTGAGGAGTAAGGAAACACCAGGGAAATTCCTGAACTGAGCCATGCTTTGAAAATAGTCTCAAGATGCCCTAAAAGGCTGCATTAGGAAGACAGGAAGGGAAGGTTGGAACATTGGCAGCAGCTGGGATGCAGCCCTTGCCCCACAGGCTTTGCTGACGATGTTATACCACCAAGATGAAAACTCCTTTGCGAGTCAAGGGCACTTCTCCAAGATGCTGAGTGATCTTTTCCCCCAGGCTGCCGTTGCTGGCAGCTCCATGCAGGATGTTCTCTGAGAGACACTCCTCAACTCCCATCCCCAGCCTGGAGCAGCCTGGGGAGGGACCACTGCCAGAAGGTCATCCTAGGCTGGTGAGAAGGTTCAAGCTTGGTGCTGCTGCTGAGCTCTCCCATGCACTGGTGGGAGCTTCTCAGAGGATCTGCAGTGTCCTCCTCCATGCCAGCCTTGCCTACAAGACTGGAAGCTCTTGCCAGTCTGTATTTGTGAGTGAAACACAAAAGGAAACATATCAAAGGGTTTCCATCACTGCAACACTTGAGTTGCAATGCAGAAATCTCCACTCTGAAATACATACATCTTCTACTCCACAGTTGTGCTGGCACTGACCTGGGGTGAGCCGAGACCCACACCTGCAGAGGGCACAGCAAGAAGAGAGTAGGAGGGCTCTCCAGATAAACTCCCACGGCTTCTTGAGTCCATCCTGGCTCACTTCTGTGTATTTTCCTCTACACTGCTGGGTTTTTATGTCTTGTACATAGATTATGAACTCTTCAGGGTAGAAAGTACATCTTCATCCTCTGTTTATCTCTTGTTTACCCACTAATGTCCCGCAATGATCTGCTGTCCACACCAGGGCCTGCACTGGGCTGCCGGTTTCCCCTCTAAACACACTGCATTCAGCTTCCTGTTCCATGTTAATCCTGAAATTAGGGATTTTAAACTATCAGCATAGGGCAGAAGGCCTACTACTCCACGGCAATAAAGGCAGGCAGCAATCTTGCTCTGGTCTTTCTATCTTCCTTTGCAGGACTGTTATGGCCAAGCTGAGCAAGGACATCCCTCCTTGGTCGCAGTTGTAGCAGTTTCTTTATTCCAAGGAGGAAAGTCTAGGAGACACCGACACAGGTCCAGTGATGCCATTTTTCCCTCTGCTGTTGAGAGTCCAGCAGCTCAGTCAGGTACTCCATCCTAACTGGCAAAGGTCTGTGGCCAAACCCAGGTACTTGGCTCCATGACAGATGGAATACAGGAGTAGTGGTACTCAGCATGACCCATGCCCCTGGTCTGGCATCACTTCCACAGGGCTGCTCCATCACTGCACCTTTTCCCCTTGGACCACTTCTAACACACACAGAGATCCAGCTACCTAGCACTCAAACTTGGGGCTCAAATGCTCACTTGTAACACATTCAGGCAGGAACTGCAAAACAAAGGAGGTTATTGACTTGGGTCCAAATAATTATTTTGCTCAAGGATGCCTATAGCATCCTTATAATTGGGGTACTAAAGAATTATAAAATAATAATTAATAATTATAATTAAAAATAATTATGAAAATTATTATTATTAAGAAGTCACCATGAATCACAAGAAATATTTGCATGCACATTTGATTAGCTATTTTTGATATATCACAAAACATTTCATTGTCATTTCAGATCCCTAAGTTGTGAAATTCTGTTGGAGAAGAAAAAGGGAGAGTGAAAAATCTGTGGTTTGTTGGCTCTAAGTTCAGAGCAATCCAGTTCTTAAGTTTCAAGTGCCTATTTCTATTTGCATATTGCTTGGGGGATGAATATGCAGATATGGAAGGAAAACCAGGTCACAATTATTAAAAACAGGGGTGTGACATTCTTCATCTCTTTACCCTAGAGCAAAACTAGCATTTCCTCATCACTCAAGGCAACAGATGCTCTTAAGGAAAAAAAGATAAGTTATAAAATTGATGAAGATGTTGAATACCCATAATGTGCCCAGAAGCAATCAAATTACTCAAGTTGTCCATATGTTCTGAAGGTAGACCTACAAAATACACAGGAAGAAGTCAGGGAAGTATTCAAGATTAGATGAATGTTGCTTTTCCTTTTAATGAAAAAATTGACGGAAGTCTTCTGTTTTTTCCTTAAACAGACATTTGTAATTTGGTTTAAAAAAAAAATCAGTGAAATTTATAACAATTCCAAAACTGCAGAACCAGACAGCTCCAGCTCCCATGTCCTTTGAAGTTCAGCAATTGGACACAGTAATTTATTTTGTACATTTATTTTGTATAAAGTAATGTGGATCTGTTAGTGTCTGGCATGGCAGTGAACACCTGTATCTGTATGTAATTCAGAGCAAGACAGAAAGCTACTGCCTAGGACATGCTTATGGATCTTGAGGCACTAGCTGCTCAGTGCTGCCTCATCTGCCAGAGGTCACCAGCCCCAGAAGCCACCCATCCACAAGAGCTCCATAGTGAAACTCTCCATGAAGGAGAATTAATATCCAAAAGAATCCTCTTTTGGGTCAATGCTGTGCAGGGCAGCCAATTCTGCCAGGTCAGGAATTCAGTGAAAGTTCTTTTTCCTAAAAAGGATACAAAACTTTTATATATCCTCTGTGAAAGTATCAATAATTATTTAGATACATCTGGGTGAATTGGGGGCATTGACATGGAAGGAAGTCTGATTCCCTTCCTCAGAACTGTGTTTTGCTCCAGATAAATAAACAGTTGTGCAATATGTAAAGACAACATGGCGGACTGGAATGACCTGATGCTCGCTAATGCAAACCAGACACTACAAGCTGCTGAATTGCTCCTCGCAACTGCTTCTTTTTAGCTCTCCACTACAGAAGTGGCAAATATTTAACATTATGGTTTGTTTTTCTCCTGGCTCTCAACCATGGCACTCATGCTATTACTCTTACATTTGCAGAAAATCATCATTTGCACCATCTCTTCCCCCACATCTAATTTTTTCCAAAAAAAACATTTTTAAGTTTGTATTTTCCATGTTCTCAGAAATCAATGGCTTGGATTGCAGAAATTTTATTCTCTTTTTTATTATTAAGCTAAAGAGAAGAAAGCAAAAGGGATAGGGAGTTTGGTGCCTCCAGAGTATCTTTTTCTTGCATACCGAGGGTAAATAAGGCCACACTCTCAGAAGGGCTGGGGAGGCTCTCTAGGATAGATGACATTGTCATTGTTTCCAACAAGAAGGTAATTTTGAAGTTCAAATTCACTTTCAGCCCTTACAATTGATCACAGACTACTACTGTCATCATTGTAACAAACAAAGCTGTCAATGAACTACTTTGGCACGAATTTATAGGCATGAAGGCCACATCCTGTGACTTTGAGGCCACAGTTTCAAGACCCCAAAATGAAGACAAATAGATCCAGCAGGTTCACTTCACCTTCCACCCCCAAGCTGAGTTTTGTCCGCTGTGCCACCCCAGAGCCTGTGCACTTTTGAACCCATGGGAACATCAATCCTGATGCTGCCCTGACCGCATCTCACTCCTTGTTTTCTCTGAGGAACCACAACAAAACCTGCAATGACAACAGCTCTCTCCAGTTATCATGAGCAAAAAGCAGGACATTGTGTTACCTCATTCCAGCATGTAGTCTCAGTTCCTACTGACAGCTTCGCTTTGAAACTAAAAACCTAACATTTTGTTAACAATATTTTAAAGGGTGCCAAAAGTACAAGACACAGAGTGCCAGAAGGCCCCCTGTGTTTCAAATGACTACTATGGGGCCCATGTAACTCCAAGGATATCCTCACCAACCCTGACAATCCATGGAAACATTGTGCATGCCTGGAAGGGGTTCAAGCAGCAAGCTGAACATTATATGAAAGCCAGACAGACAAATAAACCACAGATCCAAGCAGATCTTTCACCCACACTCAGCAGTGTCAGGCAGAAAAACTCACACAGAGCACACTTCAATCCATGAGAATAGAGGTGCAGAAACAGAGGGAAGCTGAGGACCTGATGGAAAACTTAAAAGATCTTAATTTCTAGACAGTTTATTATTATTTCTTTTCATTGAATAGCTGCTCAGGATGAAAATAAAGAAGAAGGGATAAATAAGGTAGGGGTTTTTCAGAGACTCATATCTAAAAAGCCAGTGCTGTGAATATGGGATATGAAAAAACTCTTTAGATGACGGATTATTCTGGCTTTTAACAAAAATGTCCCTGTAAGATTACCAAAGAAGGTACTCAATACTAAAAATGGTCATTACATGAACATGTAGTGAAAAAAACAGTCAGAATAAAACATATAGCCCATCTAATCTGTTTGAAGGTGTGCACATAGTGAAAAATTTGTTCAGAACAAACAGTGTGTTAAGACAGCTATAAATGGTCAATTGTAGACTCTTGTCATAAGACCATTTGGTGAATTCCTCTTTAACAGTTGCACAAACTCTTGATTACAAGAAACAGAGCCCACAATAAAGGATGTCTTTAAAAGGTGTTATTGCAAGAAAAAAATTCGAAAGCCAACTTTATCAGGAAAGAAATAAAGTGGCTGCCATTACTGCATCACAAGAATCATGGAATGGTTCACTTTGGAAGGGACCTTAAAGATCATTGATTTCCAACCTCCCTGCTATAGGCAGGGATACATCCCACTTGATGTGGGACAAGATTGCTCAAAGTCCCATGCAACCTGGTCGTGAGCACTTCCAGGGATGGGACATCCACAACTTCTCTGGGCAGCCTGTTCCAGAGCTTCATCACCCTCATAGCGAAAAAATTCTTCCTGAAAACTAATCTAAATCTCCCCTCTTTCAGTTTAAAACCATTACCCCTTACCCTATCACTACACTCCCTGATAAAGAGTGCCTCCCCAGCTCTTCTGTAGGCCCCCTTCACGTACTAGAAGGCAGTTATAAGGCCTCCCCAGAGCCTTCTCTAGTCGAGGCGGAACAACTCCAATTCTCTCAGCCTGTCTTCATAGGAGAGGTGCTCCAGCCCTCTGATCATTTTTGTGGCCCTCCTCTGGACCGACTTCAACAGGTTTGTGTCTTTCTTAAGCTGGCGGCCCCAGAGCTCGATGCAGTACTCCAGGTGGAATCTCATCAGAGCAGAGGGGCAGAATTGCCCTCTTTTGACCTGCTGGCCACACTTCTTTTGATGCAGTTCAGGATATGTTTGGCTTTTTGGGCTGCAAGTGCACGTTGCCTGCTCATGTTGAGCCTTTCATTAACCAACCCCACCCCCCCAAATTCTCCTCCTCAGGGCCACCCTCAATCTATTCTCCGCCCAGCTTGTATTTGTACTAGGGATTGCCCTGACCCAGGTGCAGGACACACACTTGGCCTTGTTGAACTTCATGAGGTTCACATAGGCCTACCTCTCAAGCTGTCAAGGGCCCTCTGGATGGCATCCCCTCCCTCCAACGTGTCAACTGCATCACTCAGTTTGGTGTCGTCAGCAAACTTGCTGAGGGTGTATTCAGTCCCACTGAGAAGTCACTAGGTATTTGGGGAATTGGCATTGGTGAATCAAAACTTACTTGAGCTAAAAATAATCCAATTGTTTGTGCTTGGGAACCCTAGAAGAAAGTGAAATGCTAGGAAGAAATACTGAGCACCAGATCAGGACACCTGGGATCTCGGGAGGCAGAAGTTGAAAATGATTCCTGCTCTGGTGAGTAAGACTAATGTTTGTGACTAGTTTGTGGTCACTGGTTTGTGACCATTAACAATTCTCCTAATGATGCTTCTCACTCTAGGACAATCGCTAAACCAACAAAAATATAGATGAAGACAGAGACAGACACAGGCTGTGTTAGAGCAGTTTAGGGGGTTGCTCTATTACATTTGTTATACTTTCTGCGTTTAATTTACAGAATCACAGAATAAGATGGGGTTGGAAGGAACCTCTGGAGATCATCTAGTTCAACCCGCCTGCCAAAGCAAGTCCATCTAGAGCAGGTTGCAAAGGAACATGTCCAGGCGGGTTTTGAATGTCTCCAGAGGAGACTCCACCACCTCCCTGGGAAGCCTGTTCCAGTGCTCTGCCACCCTCAAAGTAAAAAAGTTCCTCCTCATGTTTAGGAAGAACTTCTAATATTCAAGTTTGTGCCCATTTTCTCTTGTCCTACCCCTGGGCACCACTGAAAAAAGACTGGCCCTATCCTCTTGACACCCACCCTTTAAGTATTTATAAGTATTGATCAGATCTTCCTTCAGCCTTCTCTTCTCCAGACTAAAAAGACCCAAGTGTCTCAGCCTCTCCTTGTAAGGGAGATGTTCCAGGCACCTAATCATCTTTGTAGTCTTCTGCTGTACCCTCTCCAGCAGTTGCTTTTCCTTCTTGAACTGGGGAGCCCAGTACTCCAGACGGAGCCTCACCAGGGCAGAGTAGAGGGGGAGGATCACCTCTCTGGACCTGCTGTTCACACTTCTCTTGATGCACCCCAGGATGCCATTGACCTTCTTGGCCACAAGAGCACATTGTCGGCTCATGGTCATACTATTGTCCACCAGGACTCATAGGTCTTTCTCCTCAGAGGTGCTCTCTAGCAAGTCAGCCCCCAACCTGTACTGGTGCATGGGGTTATTTCTCCCCAGGTGCAGTGCCCTACACCTGCCTTTACTGAATTTCATCCAGTTCCTCTCTGCCCAGCTCTCCAGCCTGTCCAGGTCTCCCAGTATGGCAGCATAGCCCTCCATCCTGTCAACAATTTAAGCATAGAATCACAGAATCACCTACGTTGGAAGGAACCTTTGAGGTCATCTAGACCAACCATAAAAAAAAACCCAAAAAACAACCAAACAAACAAAAAAACCCAACACTAAATGATATTCCCAAGCACCATGTCAACTTGTCTTTTGAATATCTCCAGGGATGGTGCCTCAACCACTTCCCTGGGCAGCCCATTCCAATGCTTGATAACCCTTTCAGTGAAGAAATTTTTCCTACTTTCCAACCTGAACTTCCCCTGATGCAACTTGAGGCTATTTCCTCTTGTCCTATCGCCTGTGACTTGGGAGAAGAGACTGACCCCTACCTCTCCACAAGCTCCTTTCAGGTAGTTGTAGAGATTGATAAGGTCTCCCCTCAGCCTCCTCTTCTCTAGACTGAACAACCCCAGTTCCCTCAGCTTCTTCTCATAAGACTTATTCTCCAGACCCCTCACCACCTTCATTGCCCTCACCAGCTTCGTTGCATGTGCCAGTTCCTTCTAAAGCAAGGTCATGCTTCTCTGCATGTAGCTTTCTTGATGTTTCCAGTGACACACTGGTGTTAAACAAAGACATGTGGAGCAGTAACTAGGTGCAAACTACAGCCAGTGAATGTTAAGAAGTTCTTGTTACCTTATTTCAACATAAAATTTCATTTCTTCGGAATTAGGATCAATTTTAGCCAGCAGGATTATTTGCCTTCATTTCCTAAGAATGTCTGAAAAACTGGACTTGCACCACCACTTTCCTCAAGCTGTGAGAGCCCACCTCCACCAGAGCATGTGTGTGTGCATGCATGTCACTGTGAAACATCCCCTACGAATATTAGAAATCAAATTTGGCACTAAAGCTTTTCTGGTGATGCTGGACTAAGCAATGGGAAAAGAGGCAACGGACATAATGGTCAAACTCTGGTAGGAGCTGAAGGAGAGACAGATATGGAAAAAGAAGAGGGAAAAACCTCAGTACAGCATGGAGAAGTGGGATGAAGCTATGCTTGGGATGGAGTGGAGATGAAGAAGGAAAGCAGAGGCGATGCAGAGATGCTCACTAAGCGCAAGGGGATACACTGAACTGAGGGGAAACACTAATGCAGCTCCTACGTAATACATCATTAAGAAGAGGCATTCATAAATATCTAGCAAGGGAATTACAATATACAGCTATCTTCATACCATGTATGAAGCCAAATGATCTCACACTTAGTGATTTAATTATGCCAAATATTTATTTTTTCTTAAAACCATGAAGAAAGTGAGCTCTGGCCACTCCCAAAACAAAAAGGATAGGCTATCACACAGAAAAACAGAAAATGTAGTAGTAATACATACTTTAGCACCCCCATAATTGTTGCATTATATCTTGTTTGGTAGGCAAATCATCTGCTGGAAAAAATGGAGAATGAGATAAATACTTCTTCTACTATAACAACCACAACAATATGACCATGCAAACTTAGCCGACAGAATTCTTAAGGAGCTGAATTTTGTACATGTAAAGTTCACGAGAGCGTGATGAAAAGATAAAGATGAAAAACATTTTGCAGGGACAGATCCAGGCACACACTATCGGTGCTTTGGGGTAACAGCCATCTTTCATTACTACCAGTGAGGGCTTATGCCAGGCAGGATTAATGCTGTTCCTCCTCCCTCAGCCCCACCTGTGCTGCCAGCTCACGTGAAGGACTGAATGCTCACCTCCCTCCCTCCCTCTAGGACCCACTCACCCACCGCATGCTGGGTCAGCCCTGTTTGTACAGTTCCTAGCACAATGACTCATGCCTGCGAGAGGGCTCCAAATCATTCATCACAGAGGAATCAGGACTCATACTGGCACCTTCTTAGAGCATAACTGCCAGTAGTGGTTGTGTTCTCAGATTATAATACTCTGACCTTAACTGTTCATAGCATTATATCTTCCCCCTGTGCTCTGCAAGACTCAGCATAAGCTTCTAAAGCTTTCCTTTCCAGTTTCAGTAAGGACCATGATTATTAGAAAATTCTTCAGTGTCCCTGTTTACCCATCATTCTTGCAGTGTTTTTGCAGTGGTGTAGCTGCTACAGGCTTTGAGTGAGTTGAACTAATTTACTAGTACGCTCTGATTTCATGAATTTTTTCTGGTTTTATGCAGAAGGTTCACAAATTTCTTCTTTAAAGTGTCTCTTTCAAGTGCTAACTCTCCATAGCCCCTGTATTATTCAGAGGTAAAGACAGGATGGATGCTGTGGGAGTGGTGTTATCTAACCACTTTAGGTGACTTCAAGTACTTATCTCAAGCAGAAGCCAGAGGATCAAAATTGGGATTTTATGTCCCCAGGAGAATCCAAAAGAGAGGGAAGTCATCTTGGCACGGAGCAAGAAATAAGGAGCATCTATGCAAGATACC
Organism: Calidris pugnax; assembly: GCF_001431845.1. NCBI lineage: Eukaryota > Metazoa > Chordata > Aves > Charadriiformes > Scolopacidae > Calidris > Calidris pugnax. The sequence continues at coordinate 19,329,767 of NW_015094510.1, forward strand.
TACACCAAGCATAATATCTTCTCCTCCCATCCGTTTCATCAACCATCTTTTAGTCCTGGTTTTTCTTTGATGTCATGCGTTTCCTTTTGCTTGTGTATATATCACCTGTATTCATTGCTATCAGTCACATATAGTCACTTCTTTTTGATAACCTATTTTTCTATGCCTGTCACCAAGAGTGCAACAAGAAGTATTTCTCTCTCAAAGAAACACTGGCATTTCTCTAGCTTGTTCAGTGTTCAAAAGTCAGCACAGCATAAATCCACTTTCTCAAAGAAATTCTCTAAAGATTGGCTGCTACTAATGCTCATATATCTTGACCTCACAACCTAAATCAATGAGTTCCTATAAAAGCCTTGACTGATTGAATTGGGAAAAAAATAGCCATATTCAGGTAAATGAGAGGATACATGAATACAGAATCACAGAACGAGATGGGGTTGGAAGGGATCTCCGGAGATCATCTAGTCCAACCCCCCTGCCAAAGCAGGTCCACCTAGAACAGGTTGCACAGGAACATGTCCAGGCGGGTTTTGAATGTCTCCAGAGACAGAGACTCCACCACCTCTCTGGGCAGCCTGTTCCAGTGCTCTGCCACCCTCAAAGTAAAAAAGTTCCTCATCATGTTTAGACAGAACTTGTTATGTTCAAGTTTGTGTTTTGTGCCCTTTTCCCCTTGTCCTGTCACTGGGTACCACTGAAAAAAGACTGGCCCTATCCTCTTGACACCCACCCTTTAAGTATTTACAGGCGTTCATCAGATCCCCTCTCAGCCTTCTCTTCTCTAGACTAAGAAGACCCAAGTCCCTCAGCCTTTCCTCATAAGAGACATGTTCTAGGCTCCTAATCATCTCTGTAGACCTTTACTGTACCCTCTCCAAGAGTTGCCTGTCCTTCTTGAACTGGGGAGCCCAGAACTGGACACAGTACTCCAGAGGTGGCCTCACCAGGGTGGAGTAGATGGGGTGGATGACCTTCCTCGACCTGTTGGCCACACTTTTCTTGATGCACCCCAAATATGAATCCATAACCATGTTTTGGCAGAGAGAAGTAACTTATAAGGACTGGATCCTTTTACAATCACATGCTTTTGCTTTGCAAAGCATTTTTCAGGGGTTGTGTCTCATAAATATTCTTTTAACAACTTTATGTTTTCTATGCTTCAACAAACTCAACTTACTGCTGATGATTGAGTGGGGTCTGGATGCTTTTGATGTGGTGTAACTAATGGGTGTTTCCCCTTGGGAAGTTTCCAAGAGAACATTTTTTTAGTGTAGTTTGCTGATTTATCACGATCTGATGGAAACAGTCCCACTTCAACAAGACCTGTCAGGTATGCCTTGCTGGCTTTCCCTGGCATAGGCAATGCACGGTCCCAGGGCAAGCAGCAGCCAGCTCTATCATTATACATCAATAATTGTCCCCAGGGGATTTTCAAAATAGGAAACCCCATTTTGGGATTTCTGGAATTCAAGTAAAAACCATTTCTGAAGTTTGAAAACCTCCAGGAAAAGAAGGTACACTTTACAGGGCCAAGGCAATTTTCAGATTGTCAATCAGAAAATTAAAATGTAAGTTATAATTTTGGATATCAGATTCAAATGTAGCAGAAACATTTCTAAATCTGTTTGTTCACCCCTGCCAGCACTAAAGCAGTAAAGACAAATAGATATAACCGTAAAGATAGCCCAAATACCACCAGTATTTTCAAAACTTTATTTTCCCAATTCTGCCTCATGCTGTTTCTTCTCAAACATCCTTTCTCACCCACTAGTTACCTCATTTACTCTGTGGTCTGAACTTTTGTTTCATTCCAGATTTTTATTCAGTGTAACTAGTTTTGAAGATGCAGTTTTCAAAGCCATTTAAAGGGAACACAGCATCATTACTGTGGTTCCCAATTGCCTCGCTGTCTCTGCTGGTTCTTACTCACATACCACTGGTGAGAATTAGAAACTGCTCAGATGTGGAAGCCAGCAGGAGGCAGGGAGATACCTGCACTGCTAAATGAGAAGCGTCTGGGGACCCAACTCAGCCACTTGACACCAGCTGTTCTCACCACTGTGAGCTTGCTGCCTGGCTCTGTCTTGGCATGCTCCAGCTAGCTCTTTCCCAGGCAAAGTCTGAGCATGGCTCTGAGGATAGTTCATTCCAGGGACCCTTCCAAAAGGCAATCTGGACAACATTACATCAGATTTTGTTCCTGTCCTTCAATGTCCTCAAATTTTGTGCTCTGAAACAGATACTCCATACTCTCCCCAGCTCCACCTTCCAAAGACTTTCAGCTCATAATCTCCGATTCAGGTTATGAAAACACAATTTGGTGCGCTGCAGCACAGACCCTGTACTGTTTTAAATATCATGAACTGAAGTACATCAAACACTCATTAGATCTTAGGCTCACCATACAGAGCCCAGGGAAACGCAGGACAAACAATTACATATGTGATGTGGGTGCAATGTAATACCCAAGCTTACATAGAAAATGTATAGCAGACCAGAGAACCAAACCCAGGTCTCCCAAGGTACAGATTATAGAGTCTAAGTCCCAAATCATCCTCCCTTACTAAGGTGTAGAACTCAGTCTTCCAACCTCCCTTTTGCTGGCCCCATAGATATCAGCTGACACTAACTCTTATGCTGACTTTCCTGGAGTATGGTCATGATGCAGTCAGAGACAAACTTCCTCCCGTATCTTTTTTAATCTCTTTCTGATGTTCCTTTTCTTAGCGATGGGGCACTTGTCTACAGCCCATTCTATTGTTTTGCATGTGTCTGCAATCACCCTCACAAAGGAACCAAGCTATAGAACTGTTATGTCTGCAGCTCCAGCAGCCTGGTCGCCCCTCCTAATAGTTCATGTGCAAACCTCATCTCCAGCAGTGTTAGAGCAAGCCAGACATGTGGTGTCTCATTATATCTCATTCCCAGCATCCAGCAGTAGTTGGCACACACTGCTGCAGTTTAAGCCTCAGATGTCATTGTGCAGTGGTTCCAGAGACATCGCTCTGTTCTTATCCAGCGCCTCTGCTCCTTGTCAGACCTTTCCTCACTGATTTCCATTCTTCACTTGGCAGACAACCTGCTGCATTTCTTCCATTTGATTTTCCAGTGAATTCTCTGTTCTGCTCTCTGCCTGGCTTCTTAAGTAGATGTTTCCAAAGTATTTTTAAAAATAAAGAAAAAAAAAATCTCTGGATACCTCTCTGAGGTACCTCTTCTCAGACTGATTGATGAAAGGGTTGTTCTTCCACCTCACCACTCATTGCAGATGTCTATTCTTTGATACATACTCCCACTGGGCTGTCTGCTTGCAGACTTTATTCACCTTGAGCTTATTGAATTTTTCTATATTTAGCTAAGTTTCACCTGGAAGCCGCGGTTTATAAATCTCTTGCCTTTCTTAATGAAGATGATAGGCTTTTGCCTTTTTTGTGTTGATGAGTAAACATTTTACCTCTAGCAACAGTTGTTTGGCCATATTTCTTTCTTACATCAATTGACTATGGACCCCCTATAGTACCTCAGCTGGCAGATAGGTATCAACATCTGTTGTGTTACTCTCACCCATCAGAGATAAAGTTTTAAATAATAACTGAGAGGGGACCTCATCAATGCTTAGAAATATCTAAAGGGCAGGTGGCAAAAGGATGGGGTCAGGCTCTTCTCTGTGGTGCCTGGTGACAGGATAAGGGGCAACGGACACAAGCTGGAACACAGGAAATTCCATCTGAACATGCGGAAAAAATTCTTTACTTTGAGGGTGACAAAGCACTGAACTGGCTGCCCAGAGAGGGTGTGGAGTCTCCTTCTCTGGAGATATTTAAAAAAGTCTGGATACGTTCCTGTCCAGCCTGCTCTAAGTGAACCTGCTTTGGCAGTGGGGTTGGACTAGATGATCTCTGAAGGTCTCTTCCATCCCCTACAATTCTGTGATTCTGTGACCTGGTGATCCAAAATATTAGCACCTGATAATATTTTAAAAGTAAAGAAATCAGATTTGTATCTTTATAACACATTATTTTTTTCAATATCATGAGGAAAAAAATTAAATGTGTGGTAATCATCATGCTTTGCAAGCTCCACACTCTTAAATTTATTTATTAGTCAATGTGCTTTGGTTACAAACTAACCTAATATTATTTTTTTTTTAATTAAAACCATCAGTTTCCCTTCTCCCTCATCCATTCTGGGCTGAAGTGCAGTAGCAGCTCCACATGGTTTCAGAACTGGATATGAAAAAGTATCATCAGCCCTTTAAAGGCATGATGCTGGCAGGAGCACTCCATAGCTCGCACATGGAGATGGGGCAGAAAGAATTCAAACAGGATTTGAGGTTCTGGGTATGTACATGTGCTGAGGTACTGTGCTTCCAGGCAGGATTTGAACTGAGGCTCTCTCTTCATATCAGTTGTTTTTCATATAAACTAAAAGCACTAGTCTTCTTATAGTAGGAAGGGGTTAATTTTTGGAAGAGTTGAAAGATGCCATGCCACTCTCTGCAGTGTGTCCCTTGAGGATCTTCCATCCAAGGCCTGAGCAGGTTCAGCCTTCCAGGAAGAGGATATCACAGGAGACGACAGGGATACCATTTCTCATGTTGCTCCTGCTAACCCAAAACCCTTGGTACAAGAGTAATGCAGATGTTCTCATGATAGCTGATGTTACTTGAACAAAAGGAAAAGGTCTGAGAGTTCTTTGGGATACATAAACTTGGAGTTTTTTTAGAAGGTGGAGTTATGTGGATCACTGAAATGCATCCAAAACCAAAGCAAGACTTAACAGTTTCCCAGTAAGTTATTAAACGCCTGACATATATGGGATGTATTTTGTATAGAAAAATAAGGAAGAAGAAATTGCTGGTATGCTGCCTCTTTGAGACAGGGGAGAAGTTGTTTTGCTCTATTTGTCCTCTCCACTTGAAGCTGGACAGAAACCAGAAACCCTTGAAAAGGGGCTAATAACTGCTTGAGGTCTATTTAAATAATCAGTTGGGACTGAGTTTTAGGGAAGCAGGATTAACCAATCTAAAGCATTTAAAAACTATTTCTCCATTCTGAACTTCAGTTTTCCATTTAATTCCCTGATCCTCATTAGTTAGCTTGGCTTCCATGCACCACTACTCACTGTCAAACAAATTAATGTGGTGATGATGAGACGGAAATATGAATCCCTGCAACCGAATGTGCCAACTGAACCTTTGACTTCAGCAGGATGTAGCTGCAGAGCAGAGTGCTGCTGGACTGCTCAGAAACACTCCAATTTTTTTCTTATTCATGCTAGCCAATTATCAGTGCATTTACTCCAGCCATAATGAGTATGGCCCTAGAGAACAATTTAACATTGTGTATAAATGTCACAAAAATGTATCTAACGTGCAGTTGTTAAAAACAAATCGATGGGTTTGTACTGTATCTGAAAAACAACGGTGTTTTTCATAAAAGCAAGAGTATTTGCCTTGCATTGGGCTGGTCTTCCCTTGGCTCCTGAACGGACCATTTTCCAAAAAAATTTCACTTCCTTCATCAGATTTTTTTTAGCTGAGGGGATTCCTAAAATGCTTATTCCAAAACAATAGGATTAAAAGAAATAAGTCATAAAAGCCTGGAAGAAGTCACTGTTGCAGTAAAGCAGAGGAAAACCCAATAAGCACATACCTCCTCATTAAGTCAACAAGTTGATACCCACTTAAATAGCGGTTGAATATCAGATGTATTGCAAAATTTTCTTTGTTTCCTTGGTTTTCTCTTTATTTCATTTAGGAAGGTAGCAAGTACCTTTCCAGTGTTACTCACAATTTCTTTAGTGTCCCACTGAAATTGTTGCTGAATCACAGAATCACAGAATCTTCTAGGTTGGAAGGGACCTTAAAGATCATCTTGTCCAACCGTCAACCTAACTTTGACAAAAATAGACACCCGCACAACAAACAAAAAGCAACACCATCACTAGACCATACCTCCCAGCATTACATCAGCCCATCTTTTGAACACCTCCAGGGATGGTGCCTCAACCACCTCCCTGGGCAGCCTATTCCAATGTCTGATAACCCTTTCGGTGAAAAAATTTTTCCTAATATCCACCCTGAACCTCCCCAAATGCATCACTGTAAAATCTACGTTAATATTCATGGAATTGTCGAGGTTGGAAGGGACCTTTATGATCATCTAGTCCAACCACCAACCTAACTCTGGTAAATAACCTTCACTCAACCATGTCACTGAGCACCATGTCTACCGGTCTTTTAAATACCTCCAGGGATGGTGCCTCAACCCCTTCCCTGGGCAGCCCATTCCAATGCTTAATAACCCTTTCAGTGTAAAAAATTTTCCTAATAATGAGCCATTCAAAGCTATACCAAAGCGATAAATACCATCCTGGAAAAAAAGATAAAAATCTGATTTCTAGCCACTATATCCCAATGAAAAATGACTAACTAAAATGGATCCTTATATCAAAGAGAACAAGAGCAATTAGCAAAATCTGTAAGTACTAAGGACTATGATCAACCAATTATTTAAAATACCTGTGTTGATAAATGTTACAAAACTGAAGTGATTTGAGCAAGCAGGTCATTAAAGATTTCAGTAGTTAGTGATATCTGGGATTTTTCTTCTGATATGAAGGGAGGACGGGACCGGGGGGGAGGTGTAGGGGAGCAAGAGCATCCAAGCTACATTTGCAAGTATCTAAGCATTTGTATTGTGAATAGGGAGAATGTTAATAACTAGGACGCTGGAAGAAGATTGAGAATAATGATCAGTGACTACCAGGATGTCCCTCCCCACTGGTATGAACAAGAAACATGAATATAAAGTAACAAAGTGCTAGATGAAAGAAGTTAAATGAGCACAGGTGTTGCCACATTTTGAAATAAAAGTGGAAAGAAAGAAAGAAATCACTTGAAAAACAGTGATTCTCTAGACATGGGCATAAAGACAGAGTGAAATGATGAGGATTTACTGGGGATGGAGTAGGCAGCTCTTCCATCCTGATGAGAAATGCCACATTCAGCAGGAGCAACCGTGTTGCAGCCCAGCTCTACTCAAAGGAGTTTCTGCATTCAGCCTTGGTAACAAGTTTTCTTATCATGATTTAAAAGTACCTCTAAGAGCAGCTTTATAGAAAGAGTTTCAGGTGAAGTTCAAGACATATGAGAGGTCCAAATCATTATTTCTGTTTTTTTCTATCTATGAGCACTCACCCAAAAGGAGAAAGGGCGTTTGAGCAGCTGCTCCTGGAGGGATTTTCTCAACATCGTGGCTCATTCTGAGCCAGCTGTGGTGGTGTATGCTCTGCCACATGTTATCTGCCAAAACCAGGAAGGTTTTATGTTAACCTTTGATGTTTCCGACTTAGAGCTGCAGAGCACCCCTTTCAAACGTGCTGACTCACTGGAGGTATTGAGCATTTTGTTCACAGATACTGCTGCCTTGAGCAGCTTTCACCTCTTATTCACACCCTTCCATCACAGTCCACTGCCTCTTTTTTGTGCCAATAAAGTTGCTTTTGCACCAATTTTACAGTTTTACAGTCCCTGAGCACTTCCACACCAGCACAGCTGAACTGTAGAGTGGAGGCAGCAATGACCAACCTGGGAAAGACTCAGGAAAGCACTTTCTAATGCTCTTCAGAACTAGAGAAAGCACATCATCATGTGAGTCTTCCACCTTATAGATACAACAGGTGGAGTTTGATCTCAGGAGTTTAATATGAGTGAATTCCATTAAGTTAACCAAAGTGAAATCTGACATGTCCAGAGTGAGCTGTCAAAATAAAGGCTCCAGGATTGCCACAGACTTTCTGTGTGCCTCAATGCAGTGGTGGTTCTGGAGTCTAATGAAAACTGGTGAATGGTCCAAATGGTTAATGACTTCATTGCTAATAATTTTAGGATAAACATTCATCTGCTCAGACTGAGGGTGCCATTTCTCTTACTGACCTTTACTTGTTAAATGTACAGCAAAGTCCTTAATAATACAAAGTCAGAGGCAGAATTTGCAAATGTTTTGAAAGCAGTGATGAAAAATATCTCCAAAATACAATAATGCAAGGTGGGTTTCACTTTTACTAGTCTGCTGTTCCCAGTTTGTTCTTTTCTGTTAATCCTATTGCACATCCTTTGGCAGCAGGTGGTAAGTGGTGCAAATGAATCACTCCTTCATGGCCATCATTAGCCAGGAAACATCTCCTTTACACATCAAAATGGTGGAGATTCCTTGATGGATAATAGGTATCCTGGTTTAGATTGGAATAGAGTTAACTTTCTTACTAGCAGCTGGTATGGTGCTACGTTTTGGATTTGGGTTGAGAATAATGTTGGTAAAACACTGATGGTTTCTGTTGTTGCTAAGCAGTCAGGGCCTTTTCTGCTCCTCACACCACCCCACCAGCAAGGAGGCTGGGGCTGCACAAAAAGTTGGCAGGAGACATAGCCAGGACAACTGACCAAAGGGATATTCCATACCATGTGACATCATGCTTAGCATGTAAAGCTGGGGGAAGAAAAAGAAGGGTCGGGGGATATGAAGTTATGGTGTTTGAGTTCTGGTGTTTGTCTTCCCAAGTAACTCTTAGGCAGCACAGAGCCCTGCTTTCCTGAAGATGGCTGAATACCTGCCTGCTGATGAGAAGCAGTGAATTAATTCCTAGTTTTGCTTTGCTTCATGTGCGGATTTTGCTTTTCTTATTAAACTGGCTTTATCTCAGACCTATACATTTTCTCACTTTTATTCTGATTCTCTCCCCCGCATCTGACTGGGGACAGGGAGTGAGTGAGAGGCTGCATGGTCCTGCTTGTTGGCTGGGGTTAAGCCACAGCAGCTGAACTACTCGTACCTGTTGATCTTAGTAACTGCGGGAAGCATCAAGTCACTATTTAAAGATCAAGCTCTAGTTGGCTTTCCTAAACTCATCCAGAGCCAGAAGAAAGCCTTCCAAAGGCTCTGTTTTCTTGGGTAACCTATCTTACAGATAGAGAAGTATGCATAGTGTATTCTGTTTTGTATCATCTGTAACGATAACAGCAATACTTTCAGCTGATGTACAGTGTTGGGGTTTTTTTCTTGGTATACAATGATGTACACTGGAAAACCACTGCCTGTTCACAAGAACAGGAAAAGTTGTCAGGGGAAAAAACCATAATCCCACGCCCTCTTTCATTTCAGTCTGGGACAGCAGCACAATGCCTGTAGTCCAGGGATATCTGAGGTTGCTCAAAGTACTACAGATCTTGAAAAAGGTTCCTTTCCTGGTTTCTCAGGTGGATCTGGCAACCCATTTGGAGCTCCATGCTTCCTTAGTTATTCAGCCAGCCACACTTCAGGCAGTGAATTAAAAGCTGCTCGGTGGTTGTAACCAGAACAGAGATCTGCTCCAGAGCTGTGATCTTCAAAGCAAAGAATAGCAAAAAAAAACATACCATTTCATTTTTTCTTACACACTACTGTAAAAACAGTATAGTTTCAGTACAGTCACAATTTCATACGCCGATCCCTTGGTACAGTGTAGACTCCATAGCTCCTCATGTCCAAGGAAGGCACACCCATTTGTCTCAGCCAGAAATCCAGCCCAAGCAGCTTTCTGTCACTGAAAGTGCAAACCTGGATCAATCGCTGAAACCCAGGGAGTTTTTCCAAGTTCACATCAGCACAACAGAGATCAGAATCTGACCCAAATATTAATTGATTTTTGGAGTCTCTGTGTCTGGCCATCAAGAAACGCCTGCTGGATGCTAACTCGGCAGTCTGCAGACATAACACAAGGGGACTACTGAGAAAACAGCCGTGGATAGTATTTTCTAACATGGAACTGTTGAGCAACAAGTGCCAAGTATTGTGCGTGTTAGACACAGAGAAACAGAACGTTGCAAAATTAAATCACTTATACCAGAGGCTAGACCCCAAAATAGGAATGGTTTGTAAGAATTTCTTTGCTGTTATATCTTAATGTAGATGTCCTTTTCCCTTCAATGGATCAGCCTATGGTACTGCCCAGGTGGGTGGCAGTGGAGAGTCACCTCTGTTCCCTTGCTGCTCAGCTACTCCACTAGACAGACCTGTGGTGCCTGTACTCTCTTTGAGTGTCTCCCATCTCTGTAGGCATCTTCACATTGCACAAGAGAGCATGGTGATGCTGAAACTAGCACTGAAAGAGCAGTGATGTCCATGCAACACTATTAGGACATAATGAAGATAATATCCCAGACCCCAGAGCAGTACAGTAGCACTGACACAACTTTGTACATGAGCTATTGAGGGCTTTCACCAACACTTGTCATCTTAGCTGCAACACTGGGCTGATCCAGTTGATCTAGATGAGGACTGAGCCCCAGCATTGTGAGCTTCAAGATCTCTGCACCAGCCTCTACTGCATGGTATAGAGTATTGAAATCAAGTATGTAGCATAAGGACTGAGATTACGTCTCACTATGAAGAACCCTGTTAGAGATGAATGTTGGCAAGTGAAATATTGTTGGTAAATCCAGGAAAAGTTAATAATTTCCATAAGAAGTCTGCAGAGCAATCCAGCCCAAGTATTTAGGCTATTCCCTCTGACACACAGTGGCTAAGGACTAAATTCATCCGCAATGCAGTTTTGTCTAGTTATCCATAAGGTTCACATTTGCCAAGCCCTTCCAAAGTAGTTGATTGTTTTTATGCATAAAGTGGGTAAACAACTCCAGAAATACAATACGCAACATCCTTCTGAAACGCATTCAGAGTTACACCGAGAGCTGAGCTGGGAAACATTGTAGGGAAAGGATTTTTACTGTTCCTTCCTTGTAAAATAACAGAAATGAAAACTTGGGCTTGGATCTCAGCTGAGAAAAGCCTGAGGCAGGGCTGGGCTCAGGGTAGAAGCCAAGCTGCAGACCAGCCAGGCATGGGCTCGGATCCCAAAGTCACAGGGACCTGATGAACAGACATCTGATGAACAGCAATGTGATAAGGAAGTTTAGACATTTCCAGGGTACTGTGCAGTAGCATGGAACTTACATTATTTTGTCTAAGCTTTCTTTAAGTCCTTACATCCACCCTGCAGACTCGGACGAAGACCCTTGTGCTTCTTCTCTGACAGTATTCACTCTTAGTCCAGTGAAGAATAAAACAAAAGAACTGGAGCCTTGGACAATATTGAAAAAAAAAAACAAAATTATGTTTTATTTTCAGGCTCCATCTTTGCTCACAGTGACAATTTGCACAGCTCTAGCCCAGTTATTTCTGTGTTATTACATCTGCAAACACAGTTGGCAACAGCTCTTGCCAGTCACATACACAGATATGGGATCTCCTCGACCCTGCACTTCACAGATCTCCGATGTGCTTGCTTTCTGGAACTGTGCCATCAGCATCACTGCAGTACTGTGAGAGGGACCCAGAGGTATCTGGGATGCAAACTGAGGATAAGGCCAGCAGGGGCAACAGAAGGAAATCACCCACACAGACAAGACACTCACCCAACCTGCCCAGCTTGAGCAATACAAAAAACTAATACCTGCGGGAACAGAAAGCTCTCACATAAACAGGGATAATCACACCATCAGGACAAAGAATTAGTGCTTCTTATTCAATTTATTATGTAGGCTATACATCCCAAATTTTAAGATCTTTCTCCCACAAGAAGAAAGTGTTAAAGGATGCTGACACTTGTTACGTGCTGGTCTTTAGACAGATACAGCACAAGGCCACATTTCAGATATCCAAGATCTTTTAAAAATGTAGTATTTCCAGTAATGTGCAGTTTATGCTTTGTTGGGAAAGACCTGGCCTACTCCATATCACAACCGTGAATCCACCTTTCTTCAGGCATCAGTCTGTGAGCCAACAGATACTACTCATGCTTTCTTATGATTTATGGCCAGGCCCTTCTACAGGCACAAAAAAAATTGAACACAGTTCAAGATAACAGGATGAGCAAAACCATGAAGAAGAACCAATACCAAGAAACATACTCAACAGGGATTTTTTTTCATTTTTTCTTATTATTTATCTTGAGAAAGATGTGGGTGATATTAAGGGAGAAGTTTACATTCCACTCACAACTTCCACCATATAGAAATTAGGATGTGGATTAATATTAACCCCGTCAAGGAATAGTAATCTTTCCCAAAGGAGAAAGTGACTTGTTTGTCTTGCACTGGTCCTGACCATCACTTGACAACAGAGAGCTATCAAAATGCAGAACAAGCAAGAACCTATGTCATCCTCAGAAATATTGCCAGGAGAGAACACCTGCCAATTAAATAATTTCAAATCATCTTGCCTGTTACAGGAGGCAGCTCTGCAGCCTGAAAAGTTGGACACATTCTTAAAGGGTGGACACTGCAGTCAGGTTATCCTCTGTTTCCTCCATGCACAGAACCTCAACAAATCTCTGTATGGATTTATGCTAAAAGGTGGTTCTTCAAAGCAACAAACAAGCACACAGGAGCTTTACTCAGACATTTGGTTTAGCTAACACATTTTTCTTACTGCCTCTGTGTTCACAGTTTCAAAACTAGGATTGCAACATAATCTGTCACTCTTCTCTAGCAAAAATTATCCACAAAGCATTTCCTACAGAAATCCATTTGCTGGAATCCGTTCCTTGATCCTGACCAGCTTTGAAACTGAGCTATTCAATACTTGATCACTGTGACAGCTCACCTGCCCCTGCAAGGACTTTCTCTTGGCAATTTCCAGGGCGGAATTGAAACACCAAAGGGAGGGTGATTACACGTAAGCAAGGCATTTACACTTTCTTGAGGGTCAGAGCACAGCCAAGGCTCTGCCCACACCTGGGTGTCTAAGGCCATTTGAAAAGACTCAGAGTATCCCACTGGTTTCCATCTACAGAAGGACACAGGTTGCATCTGCCAGTCCCTTGCAGATGTTCTCCATACCTTGGAGCATCCTAAAAAGCACCTGAGTGGGATGCTGAACTGAATCTCTAGTCAAAGAAGTACACAGCAATTCACCCAGCACAGGACATATACTCATGTAGTTTTGGGACTGCAGATAGATTATTTCTGTGCCAACTTCAGTAAAAAGCTTCACTGTAATTCTCATTTTTCTCTAAAAATATTGACCTATAAATGCAGCTTTCCTTGCTGAATCATCCATTTTGCCATTCTTTGTAGCATCTCTCCTAACGACTTTCTAGACACTATTTATTCTTGAAGGCTGCAGCTTCTTCCAAAGAGCTTTTTTCTTCTTGCTTGAGGTAGTTATTTTGCTATATTCAGCACAAATAAAATAATATGAGGACTTCTTCAGATGCAAATTCCTGACATCTTGATCTAGTTGACCCCACTAAGTGGCTCCTTAGTTAACCAAGCTTTGCTCTTTCAAAACCATGTACTTTATTTACAGACCTGCTTTTGCTTATCCATCCATTTCATATAGATAAAACTCATTATTGATTAACCAGATCAATGTTGTTTTCTTCAACCAGCTCATTTGTAGCCTTAAAAAACAGGTAAGAATTGCAACAGCTCATTTTGATTAACCTGTCCATTGTGTTCCCATTCATACCCTGGAAGTGAAAGTCTTGCACAGGGATCCAGTTCTGGGTAGTCGTTACTCTCTAAAATATGACAGTGATCTCAATCAACAGAAACTCAAAAAATCTCCCCACAGTCCAGAGGGGAAAATTAAAATCTCTTTAATTAGCATTTTTCAAAGCATTTTCTCCCCAAAATGAATATGGTGAAGCCACAGTGACACTTTGTATTTCTGGTCCCTAACAATGCTAAATCCTTTCCTCAAATATAGGAAGTTGTGCTTCTCTTCTGGCACTGACATCACAACAATGAAATACTTCCTGTGGTGTGTTATATCAAGCCTCAAGATACTATTTCCTGTGTCCTCTGAAGTATCTGTTCCAAGTAAGGGTCAAAGAATAGGTGGCATTACTAAACAGAAGAATGGGGCAGGGGAAAACAAACCCATAATGTTGTGGTTTCCTCCAAATTTACCAAAACCAGACTGACAGGTGGTCCTCCCCCATCTCGCCTCCCCACAAAAAGAGAGGACAGGAAGAGAAAAGGAGATTTAGAAGTTTAGAATGAACTAAACTACTTTAATGAAGAATTAATATTAAAAAAAAAAAAAACGTATCAAGCTCCCAGGATGACAATCACGTCACCAGCAGGCACTGGGGAAGTCCCAGACTGGACTCAGCAATGGATGGGAATTGGGTTCCAGCTCTGGAGTCAGGAACACACAGATTGGGGTCAAAGGCAGATGAACAGAGTCCTCTTCGAACATCAGCCATCGAAAAAAGTTGAGAGCTTTTATACTGAGCATGGGGCAGATGGGATGGAATACCCCAGTTGGTCAGGTTTGGGTCACCTGTCCTGTCTGCTCCTCCACACAGCTGTGACCCCTCTATGTTTTTCCATTTCCGATCCTCTAATGGGGCAAATAATGAAATTGGCTGACCTTGGTTGTTATAGCAATAAGTATAAGCAAGGGCCTCTCTGCACACCATTCCTTGGGATTTAACACAAACACTGGTCTTACCATTCTGAGAATGAGCAGTTTTCTCCACAATATGCCATTAATTTCAGAGAGTTAGAAGAGACCCAGATAAAATGTAAAATTGCAGAACAGAAAATTGGTTCTGTTTTACATCAAACCAGAACACACAAAAACAAACAAACAAACAAAAAGTCCTTCTATGTTAGAGAATGGAATGAAATTTTTCCTCAGAATAAATGATCAAACCAATAACCAAGACGACTTCCTATAATCAATCACAGAATAAGGAATGAAAAGCTAGAACATTGGAAGATACTTTAATGAAGAAATTTGGAATAAACAATGAATTTAATCTTTTCCCCTTGTGCTTTTTTTTCCGTTTTCTATCTTATTTTTTCCTTTAAAATTACTGCATTTTTTCTCAAAAATCTAGTGGATCCTGTTCATTTTAAGTGTTTTTTCATAGTCACCTCATTGAAGCTGTTTTATAGCATTTTTTATTCTGAAATGGTACAAATCAGTTGTGGGTGAAAAGTAGGTAACATTTTACATAATACAATTAATAGCTGTCCATATTTTCTCAAAATGGTCAGAAAGGCTCTATCTACTCATGCAGCTGTGATTCAATATAGCCATAAACTGAAGGTTCAGTTCCTCACCAGTGTTTCTGAATGTTGTTTCCTGCTGGCACCCAGCGGCCTGCCTTATCCCTGTGACCACCCAGCAGCTAACGGTACCTCACCTGCTCTTCCTTCTTCATCCCAGAACAGAGTCCAGGATCAGAAAGAAATCTGCTCTAACAGTTCTTTCCTGGCTGACTCCTGGCACTGTGAACTTTTCATGCAACTCCTTGTGGTTGCACAACTTGACCCTGAAAAATCTCCTGGGGTTAGTCCAGAGGATAACCCTGTCCCACGTACCTCTAGCTCCCTGCCACTTTCCCACAGCGTGCTGAAACATCACCTGCTTCTTCATTTAACACCTGAAAACAAGAAGACATAAACAGCAAAATGTGGAGGAGGGATGAGAAAAAGTAGGTTCACATGCCTCAAGATAGGTAAGAGAGATCTCATAATCCATCCTCTTTACTGTTGCAGATATACCTAAATATTAAAATACATTTTCTCATAACTGCTGCCTTTAGTTCATCTTGTCTGTCAAAGGCAGTGACTTCATTTGTGGTTTTGTACACACTAACACTAAACAGCCAGCAGTAAGCAGATGTCCTCTGCTGAGCGCTCTCTGTCATAAGACTTTCTGGACTAACAGACACAATATGCTATTTCCACAGGGCTAATTATAATAGGTCAAAGGAAAACATCCTCTGAGCAACTGTGCAATTTCTAAGGAAATCTTTCTTTCTTTGTGAAAGCAGAGATTACTCATAGTATGACAAATCTGAAAGAACTATTAAAGTTTTCACTCCCAGTTGTCACCAATACTTTAAACCTGACATCCAGCTTCCAAAAATATTAATAATTTACCTAACATGTCATTGGAAATACTTTGCCAAAAATGAGAAACTTATTCCCATCCTTTAGGGAATGGTAGTTGTCTAGGATTCTGCTCAATTTTTCATTAGCAATCTTTTGCCCTAATTTCAAAGGAATTGTACTATTGCTAGAAGGACATTGATCTAATAAAGCACTTATTCACAAGCACACCTTCAATGGGATAATCATGTGCTTAAGACAAAAATATCTCTAAGTAAAAGCACTTTTGTTCAGGTCTCTTTCCTAATTTTCTTTAAATATGACATAACACAGCAGCATAGAGCAGCAATATTCCAATTGCTGATACTTTAAATAAAAGAAAGAAACACCTATTCCATGTGATCAGATTTGTAAAGAAAAAACTCAGAAGCTGCCCACAGAGGAATAAGCTTGACAAAGTGGAAATAGGAGAAATAAAATGAACAGAATAAAACTGAGTGGGACTTTCAAAGGAGTTACACAACTTTTTTGCCTCATCTAAGGTGAAATCTCTTACTATTGTGAAAAGTCACCAAGTCTTTCTGTCCATGGGGGTACAAACGGTGGAGGAACACAGCTGATCTCTGACTGCAAAAACAATAAAACTAATGAGGTGACAGAAAGCAGACAGGATACAAAAAGAGTTGGTCTGTGGCAGCTTGATTCCCCATGAAAGTCTGTGGGGTTTTGAATCACAGCTGTGGAAACAAGCTGCTGAATTTCCTCCCCTAAGCCTCCTGGTAATTTTGTAATTTAAGTATAAATACTCTGGAAGTGAGGATTAACAGCACACTGCTGAGTGCCTTTTGTGAGCAGAGGATGCTAGTGGGAGAGAAACTGTGACTTAAAGCTATGTTGTCATGCAACTAAGGCAGCGAGGAAATGAGCCAAGCAAACAATCCCCAGACTGTTTTTTCCTGAGCAGGAGATGATCCACCTTGTCTGGACTTTATAGCAAAAGTGAGTCCATTGATTAAACATTTTTAATACTGCTGATTAATTCAGATTAAGGACTCTGTGTTGTCATGCTCTGTCTGAATAAGAACAAAATGTTTGCTATTAAAGAGAGGATGAAAATGTGCCTATTATTTAATAAGAGTCAATCTGGAAAAAAATGAAACACTTCAGTGTGTTCTTGGTGCATTAGCAAATGTCTGCTGGACAGGCTTCCTTGGACCCCAGACTAGGAACAGAGTATTAATTCTCAGTAAGAAAAAAAAAGGTCACACATTGTAAAATCACTATGGTGACAGAAAGTAGTGAAAATCAAAGGGTGAAAATCAAAGGTTACTCCTACCGCTTATTAGGAATAAGTGCTATGTTCTGTGCTATGCTCTGTGCTATTCCTTTCAGTAATGGAGAATGGAGAGGTACTTTGTTGTTGTGAAATAAGTCTTTTTAACTTTATCCTTGACCCTGTAATTGAACATGCCTGGAAAGTCCCCTTGGCCTGCCTGAAGCCTATTGCAGAATTGGATTCATCTTTATTCCTCAGACACAATCCATGTCTTTAAGGTGCCTTTGTCATTTTTTTATTCCTAAGGGACACTGTTCTGTACTAGGAGGTGCTGATCTGCCATGATACCAATTAGAAAGGTACTCAGACTCTGTAAAGCATCGTCTAAAATGCTTTTATTAGATCTAACTATAAAGAAAGAGAGGATAGTATAGATAATCTATGTCCTTTTAGATTCTGGGAATCTTGAGTTCTGCAGGATCAAACAGGCTTCGATCTGCATGTAGCACACTGTGTAGACCATACCTGAGGAGGATTTGCCCCATTTGGGTCATTCAAGCTATTATAGGGTTTTCTTAGAGTAACACAACAGTATTCATCATTTCTACTGCCAAACAGAGAGGATGTCTGCAGGAGAGCTTGTTGCTGCATTTTTGGATAATAACGCATACTGGTACAACGGGAGCTGCTCTGCAGGATTGTAACTTACCATCACCCCACTGAGTTTATCCAGTGCCAAGGGAGATGCACAGCACAAGCCTAAAGGCAACACTGTACATGCAGCACAGCACAGACACTCAGATTAACTGGTAGATGAATCGCTGTTCAATGTGCAATGGTCTTCCCATCAGTATCACTACAGACACCTGATGCACACCTACCTTGCAGGAACCAAATAGAGCAAAGGCCTAAAGAACCTTGGGGTACATAGAGATAGGTGGATGTCCCTGCGGGGCTTTCTGGAAGACATCATGCCTACACATATTAGGCACCCACATCAGGTGAATGAGATCTCCTTCTGGAGGTTTTCAAGACTATCTGCCTCTCTACGTTAACAGATACTCAACTTAGGCACTTATTTTAGGACAGCTGCTTTGTTTAGTGCTAAAATGTAAGCACAATGTAACCCAAGTTAGGCAGAATATATCCTACTAACTGTCTTCTCTTACCATTCCCAAATTCATATTGTCTTGGATTGCCTTGACTCTTCCCATGGCCACATCTTAAAACCCTCTTATCTTCAATCCTTAAGTAAGAAATTTTTTTCCTAAGCCATTTCCCTTCATCCATGTATAGAAAACTCTCACATGACTTCAGCCATACTCCTGGCTCTGGCGCTCTGTTCCACTGGGTGGGATGGAGAAGGAGGAGCAGGGAGAAGTAGTGCTGAAGTTCAGATGTAACTACCCCTTGATCTATGAATCTGGAGGAGAAAGAGGAGCCTAAGGGCTCAAACAGATCAGCTGAACAGGTTTAAGTTGTGGCAGCTCAAGAAAATGCTGCCTCATCCTGCCCATGTCACCACCATGCCAGAAACTGTAGCAGCTGCAGAAGGAAATAATCACTGGCTGCTCAGCCCGGCATTAAAAAATCTGGGGTTTAGCCTAAACCATAAGCCTTTCACTGGCTCTGACACACTTTGAAGTGCTTCTGAAGGTTATATAGAGAAAGTCATCCTTGGGAAAAAGTGGGGTAATTTTTCATTTTTGGGTGTCATTAGTTGCTTGCTGGTTTTATAGCCACCCATCCCAGCAGCTTGCAAGTGCCTCTGGTGGAAGACTCACGAAGATGGCTACAAAACCTGCAAGGCTTGCTCTGGAGTCTCTCTCTCGTTTCCCTTTTGATGGCAAATGGATGACCTAAAGAAAGAATTTTTCTTTTCTTTCGATGTTTTTGGTAACAGTTCATTTCCATCAACTGAGGGAAAGCTCCAAGGACTTTTTAGTCACACTTTATAACCAACAGCATATAATCACAATTTTATTTCTGGGTACATCTGCCATATAATTGTTTTAGAGCACTGATGTCCTGAACCCACTAAGAGGCGTGTAAGAGATGACACAGGACTTACTTATTCCAGATTTCTAAGAAACGCTTATTTCTCTCTGGTTTATCATAATCTGTTGTCTGAACGCTGGCAAGCAACCAGGAGAGTTCTGACACATGGCAGCCTTTTATGCTGTCATATTTGAACATAAATAAAGGACTGAAAAGGAGAACAAGACAGAAACTCCTAAAGGATGGTGCATTTGGTTCTTCTGAAAAAATTCTCTGGCAGCAACACAAGAAAAGCCTGTGCCTGGATCACCACCTGCACGCTCTGAGTCATTAGTCATAGCTGAAGAAGTCAAAGGAAGGTCAGGAGGGAGCAAGAGTCAAGTTCATCAGAGCCAGTTGCAGAAAGACCTCCCATACCCTACTGCAAGCAAATACCTGAAACAGTCAAATGGCCTAAATTGGACAATGGAAACACTCCACAGACAGTACAACAACCAGAGACTTGTGTTCACTCGTTCCCTGGCGTGGCTTGGCAAACTGCAGCTGTTAGGAGCTGCTGCTAAAGCCAGCTGACTTGCACTGATGTGGCACTTGCATGTTCTTGTGTCGTGGGGTCACAGAGACAGCCGAAGGCAGACCCAAGCATAAGCAACCTCTGCCAGACTCCATGGGATTTGGAAGTAGCCTATGGCTCTGGAGGTAAAACTAAAAAAATTAATTCTCTCATAGAAATGAATTCTGCACAAATGTCTCACTGCCCAGTCTGGACACTTGTCAGCTATGCAAAGAATAATTGGGAAAGGAAACCCTCCACCTGCAAACTAAACAGCAAATTAGAGATGCCAAGCTAAGGGAGACACCCAGTCTTCCCTAGTGCTTATGAGAAGTGTTTTATGCCCGACTACCAGGTACATGACAAGTAGTCCAGCATATTAAAAGTAAAGAGATTTGAGATGATAGAACAATACACAGAGCTCAAAATCAGAGTCCAGAACAAACAACAGGTTTACATGCTGTGGCAAATAGCACAAACCAGGAATGGCGCAGCCACAGCAGAAACAAAAGGAAGAATCACAACACCGCTTGCAAGAATTTACCGATGCCATCACAATGAGACAAAGAAGATGAAGTAGAAGCACAAGAAAAGGGTGGAAAATCTTTCCTAGTGCCAAAAAAAAAATTACAGCTGAGAAGGAACAACCAATATAACCACAATTTTAACCTGGACGTATATACATCAGCCAGTGAGGCAAGAGAAACAGGAAAATGGGCACAGAAAGGCAGGACAAAAGCAGAAGGTATGGAAGTAAAACTACAGACCTAAAGCATCCGTTTGGCCTTACTAAAGGAATATGAGAATATGGAATAAGGGAGCAAATAGAAAATTAGAATAAATACAACATGTAATATTATCACTACACTGCTAAAAATATTTTGTTTTTGTTGTTGTCTAGAGGGAACACTGGGGATGAAGCCAACATATTTAAGCAAGAGCTTGACACCTCTTCAAGATACAGAAACTCCCAGCAGAATACAACATAGAACAGAATAACCCAGTAGCTTCAGGTAAAAACAAGAGAAAAGGACAGCACTAAAAGAAGAGTTAAATAAGCTGATTACTCCAGAAGTCACTGCTAAGCAAAAGAGCCCACAGTGTTTCTATTCTTCCATGATCACTGTAGGAAATAAATATATGAAACCTATCATATAGCATAGGTCATATTTGCACCTTTGACCTTCTGGGATTCAAGGGAACACTAAAGTTAGAGATACTGTCTGAATAAAGCTGAGGAGGACTATCTTAACAGACTTTTGGATGTGATCAGAAAATGACCCAGAAAAATAATAAATTTTCATTCTGAACATTACTAGGGCAATATAAAGCTAGCAGTCTGATGACACACTAGTTGGGACAACAAGTGTCTGGGTCCTCAGAAGAAAATTAACTCTTTCCTCCAGGAAATTCTTTCTCTCCTTCAGCTGGATTCCATTTCCCAGACTATTACAGAGCACTCATTCAAGCCTCTCTTCTCCCATAAGCAGCAAAGAATGAGGCATGCATGGTCTATTAACTGACATACATCGACATTAAACATTTGGAAGTGCTACTAAGCTCCCAAGCTCTCTAGACATGCCTAACCCCACAGCAGGAGAGAAACAGATGCTTCTCTTCCTGTTCCCCCTCCAACTCTCCTTGTGCTGATAAGAAACTTGGATATATTTGTGCAGTAAGAGCTGCAAGGTCTTCCAACAGATGAGTGTGGGTGTGAACTATGCTAAGTAAGCCCCTGCTTAAAGTCTCCAGCAATGATGTGTGCTGTTTATGCTCTAACTGGAAGGGTGATAGAGAAAAAGTTGAATCTAGCTCTAGGCTTGATTTCAGCAAAGGAAAGCTGCAGAGAGCAGACTTTAATTATGAGTTTGGCATGTTTTTATGGACAGCAGGAATATTCTTTAAGATAATGGATGTGAATATAGCTGACAGGAAAAAAAAACTTGAGATGAACACTGGAAAGACTTTTAGCTGCTAAATATTTATAATCTGTGCGTTCAGCATGCCTTCATTTAATAAAAACTGCAATATAAAGAGGAAAAGGCAATTAAAAGCACAAATGGCCAAAAATGGCCAAATCCATCTATGGTTATATTTTAATCTAAGATCCAGGAAAGTTCAGAGCAACTAGTTAAAAATGACTACTCATGATAAAAAAAGCAGAACGTCTGAGCATTGCATGTATCTCATACTGCATGGAAGGTCCTCAGCAACCAGGAGACATGATGTACCAAGTTAATGCAAAGTACTGTTCATTGAAAACTATGAACACATTGCAAAAGTTGGAACCAGCTGTCACAATCAAGGAGCGGGATAAGCTCTTGTAGTGCTCTAAAACTCCGTAAACATCTGTGAGCTCACACTGTGTTCACAGCAGAACACTTTCAGTGACAACAGAATTTGTTAATAGGAGTAAATGTAGCCATAATCACAGGTGGAGCCAACAACAGGGGAGGATTATTTTTTAACTAGTCTGCAACAGAGCAAGAAAAGAAATTTTCCCTTGGAAATCACTTCTTTAAATAGGACTAGGACCAAATACCGACACCTTCCTTTTTCACCTGCCTACATCAGAGTTCATTCAGAGTAAAACAGAACTGAGCATCAAGCCTCAAGAGACCCTGAAACTATTATTTCCTTTAGGATATAATGTATCCCAGAGATATTTTCAAAACATTGCTCCTTGAACTGTTTAGAAAAGGTTGCTAAAGCCAGTTCTTGGAAATTGATAAACCAGAGAACCCTAGAGCCTGCATCTGCTGTCTGTACAAATCAGGAATTACTGAATCACTGAAACTGAGATCATCAGACTAGCAGAGGAGAAAGAAGGCCTGTGTTGTCCATTCTCCCTCTCTTCTTTCCCTGAATCAAACCTGTATTGATGACAAGGGCATGCACGTAAAAACAAACTTACTTGTTCATAATGACTTTTCAAAGAAACAATGACTTTCCAATGAAATATTTTTCCACTTGTTTTTGTTTTTTGGTTGTTTTTTTTCCTCTATGTGCATGCTTATTTTGCTCTTTTTCTTTGTTTGTTTGTTTGGCTTAGTCATAATTCTGTATTTGCTTAATACTATGTAAGTTTGATAAACAGCATGCTAAGACACAGACAGATGTTTTCAGAGGCCTGTTTTGAAGTAATTCCAGTGGATAAATGTGGCAGAATTGTGTTCCTTCCTGTGGTGGAAGAAAAGACCTGGCAGTGGTTTTGACAAGAGCTAAAGTCTAACAAGAGCAAGGGACATTTCTGAATATATCAGGGAAAGACAATAGTTACGAGGGCCCTCTATTATTGACTGGTTTTGAATTACCAAGAAAAAATGTGAGACTAGGGAAAACACAGGAGGTCTTTTCCTGGCATTTCTATTGCTGATCAGTCAAGCTATGCCAGGAGGACTCACACAGTCAGTACCAACTCACCATCTCTTCCTGAAAATACCTTCATTTACACAGGCATAATCACAATTGTGTGACCGGACACACATAGCTTCCCTTCCCGCTGTTATTCAGGCCAATTCACACATTAATTTCATGTTTGTCTTATCAAGTTATTGTAGTGGCTATTGCAGCTTTTCTCTCAACTATTTCTTTTCCTCTGAGATTTCCAGGACTTATTATAACTCTTGTGTTTCTGCTTTGCTGTATTAACTAAGTCTCCATGGCCTCATGCCTGTATCCACTGCCTTCAGCTCTACAGAATTTAGCCAAGGATGTCTATAGAAGGTAGCCAGAAGAATAAATCATAAACCGCATTTCATTTCATACAGTGGAGTTAAATTATTTAAGTAATCCTTGTACTTCTACCAGGACTATTAGCACTATTATTTTAAACAAACAGAGACACAAGGATTTAGTAATAACGCCATTTAGTTTCTCTTAAAAGTTTTTATATTGACATAAAACATATTCTTGGGCAACTCATTCATTCACGCCTTAAATTCAATTGCCAGTAAATTCTGTCATTTTCACAATGTCTTTGACGGTTGTGTCCCTTTGACCCATTCAAGCCATTTTCATGACTCAAGTTTTTATATTGCGGTCTTAAGTTTGTCATGGCACACTAAAATATGGAGGTTTTGTGTAATGCACAGAGAGGGTGTCCTTTGGCCCTGTGAGTCAACATCTGCTGCAGGCCTACACACACAAAAACATTCCTCTGCTTGCAACTCCTCCATCTATTCACTTAGTATGGCAGCTCACTGAATAGCTGAGATGCAGTAGTGGCATTCAGCTTTGAAGAGCATACCATGAAGGGAAAATATTTGGGAGGATATTGTGATGAGAATAGATGCTCATTGGAAGAGATGGAAGTGTACTAAAGGAAAATTGCAGAGGTAGGGCTCCTGAGGCATGGAAAGAGAAGGCTGTTGGAGGATGGAAGAGAAATGGCCCGCTACATACAGGGACCTGTCTGTATTTTCATAGTATTGGAGCAAGTATTATTGTTCCTATATAGTGTAATATTGATAGAAGAAATAATAGACTATATATGGCATGAAAATAAAATTTAAGTATTAGAATTATTTGAAATCATATGGTTTCCATTGTGGTTTCATATGAAATCATAATGGTTTCGATTAGTGAAGCATGAGATGGAAATGCACCATATTTCCAATCTGCCCTTCTAACCCTGTCAGCAGAAAACCCCGCCAGGGCTTTAGCTTAAACTCAGTGAATTAATTTCACACTTGTTCAACTTCTACAGAAGACTTCTGAGTTTTGACAGTATTGGTTTGCCTTTTTTTTTTCTTGTTTCACAGTGTTCCAGCATAATCATATACTTAAGGCAACTGTTCTTGTACAGACAGAATACAGTTCAAAATGCCTCAGAGAAACTGTAAGGAGAAAAAAACTGTTGATTAACTTTAGTTTCCATGGAAATCCTTCACAATGTTTTTGGGTTTGTACGTGGTGAACATCATGCGTGAAATGCATATGTGCCATGGCTGAAGGTAGCTTTCTCACTTTCTTCAGGCACATACATTCACTTACACTTATAACAAGAATAACTTGAAAAATTTTGCCAGATTCCCTCAAATGCGTTCCTGCTTTCCCCTGACAACATATGGGGGACCACATCTCCAGCTGGTCTAAATCAAAAGAGGTTTACTGAAGAATATTGATTCTAGAACAAATTAACTCCACAAGTTCAAAGTAGCACATAACATTTTAGAGGCACTTTCTCAATTTTCCATGGCATTTAATCTGCTAGAAACTGTATCTCTACAGTATACCCTATTACTCCAATCTACTGTGTTAGATTTGTGACCTCTTTTGTGTCCTTACCTCAGGGAAATTTTCACATTCTGATAGCACTGTGCTACTGATTAAATTAGTCTTAATATAACATTTTAACAAGCCCTTGAAAAAACAATTTATGGATTTTCTCCCATCTTGAAAAGCCCATTAAACTACACAAATCACTTCCAGAATCTGCTACGGTCAATGAAGAAACTTTTTGTTCAGTTCAGGAAACTATGTGTGTACCAGCCTCTTTGCCAGCAAACTACTGAAGCACCTATGAAGATGGCTCCTACCAGGCAGAATAAGGGTGGTTCCAAGGGACTTGCGAGGAATTTGAAGAATGCAATCTTCCTCAGAGAATGAGAGAAACGTATGAGAAACCAGAGAAAAGCCACTCCTCTGATGAGAAATAGAAAACATCCCCACATTAAACGGAGTAGGTACTTTTGTGACAGTTCTTTTGAGCTTTCTTCATTGTGTTAACAAACATAAACAGTGTGGAGCCCAAGAGGACAGAGGCAGGACCAATAGCATGGAGTCCCTGAGCACATGAACAATGCCCAATAGTTACAGTAAAGGAGTGTCAACTTCCCAACTATTTTCAAAAACTCTGACAGGCTCAAAGCCTTAAGAGTTTTGTCTATATTAAAAATAAAACCACCTTCTCTTAGCTTAAATTATTCAGGTCAGCCAATACAAAAGGAAAGAGAATGGAAGCAAAATCAAAGATCTTCCCAAGTCAACAGATTATGCATTAGTTAAAGGGACCTGTTACAGCTCCCTGTGTTTTCTTTCTTCTCTCTGTAGTTGTAACAGAAATCCAACATGCACATTTTTGTAAACCACATGCCATTTCTTGTGTAAAGTTAGTGCTCCCAAATTGTATGGCTGTAGAATGATAACCAGGACCTCTGAGTGAAAATTGGCTCTTCCTAAGAGGTAAGTTTTGACAGAAGTCTTATGCAAAGAACTCTTCTGTACAAGAAGGAAAGGCAAAAATAGTAAAACTGAAAAGCAATACATTTTACAGAGGTGTCTTTTAGATGACATATCGTTAAGCTGTGTGGGTCATTGCTATGAAATACATTCAAGAATTGGCCAGCAATAAAAGTAGAATTAGGCATTCATATAAATAGTGAGAACATCCAAGGGTCTTTTTGAAGAGGTAAATTTTAAAGACATATATTATTCTTACCTTAGCTCACAAACTAATGAAACAGCCGGAAGGAGGAAGAACCTTCTGAAATGCAGGTTTTGCCCTTAGCTATCTGTCTGACCTTGCATATATCTTTCTCAGATGCTGGCTCCACTAGGACTGGATACTGAACTGAAGGAGCAATTCTTCCTAGCCCACAGATAAATAAGGAGTTCCTGCTATTATCTCTGGTGTTCTTAGGTATTTTCCTGTGGCCTCTTGCACATATATTACATACTGTTACTTATTGCTGCACCACACCATTCCCAGCGGCTCCTGAAGATGTCATAATTCCAAGGGCTTTTCCATCTGTCAGTTGACCCTGAAGACTCCAGTGAGGGGTCCACAACACAGAGCTACACCAGTTGTTATCAACTCAGTCTGCAAGAGCTCAGCCCATTTCTCCCCTGAGATCTCAGAGGGAAGTGCTCAGCAGAGCAGTGTCTGCTGCTCTGCTCAGCGTGGACAGAACTGAGCTGAGCAGCCACTCACAGGAGCTTCCCAAGATCCGATGGACACCATAGCACACCACAGAGCTGCAATCTGCCAGAATACATAATCATACGCAAAGGGCCATGTCCATGTTAAGGAAATGGGTCCAAACCAAAGCCCATTTGCAAGCCAGCAGTTGTGGAAAACTGAGCTCACGTGCAAATGACCCATCTCTTTACCCCAGACTGAATCCAAGTCTCAGCTGTAAGCACCTCTAAGAGTTGTTCAAACTGGGATCTGAACTAAATGTTGTGGCCTAGGTTTATGTTTAATATTTAGTCACATTGTGCTTACTTTATCACAGCTTGAAGGTCAGTACTACCTTAGGGAGCTTCTTTTTTTTAATTGCTCAGCATCACGCTGTTGGATGGAAAACAATGTTTCTATATCATTGAGATCTTTGGTTTTCAAAATATATTTTTTTTCTCTTCCTTTTTTTTGAAAAAAAAAAATAGAATGACCAAGCAAAAGACAGTGCTCTCATTAAGCAAACAATCAAAATGCTGTTTTTTTTCCTAGAGGAATCAGAGACTGGAAGCCTGAAAGATGCAGTCACTAGTAACTTAAGCTACTACTACTCCAGAGATTATAGTTTTCCAGCAAGAGAAGCACTGGGCCTCTCTGTACATGCATAAGCCGTATCCTCCAGAGGAGCTTAAACTGCAAATGCCAACAAGACTTTCCCAGAAACAAACTGTGCTTCATAGCAGTGTTCCAGACTGCAGGAGGGACACCAGCAGGCCAAAGGAAAATAAGCATAATGACCAAGTGATGTATAGCATTCATCAAAGGCAGCGTTACTGCAAAATGAGGAAAATGTCCCCTCCTTCAACACCCCAATCACTTGGTGCAACGTAGATGCCAAAACCTCCCACCTTTGCACGCAAATCTATGACTATGAGACATAAAGCAGAGGAAAGAGACTAACAACTGGGCTATGACCAACGTCAATAGTTATATCAATCTAAATGTCTCACTAGTTTTTCTGAAGAATAGGGAACAAAGTAAACTCATTCTCAATCCATACAAAGCACTTTTGAAGCTTTCCACCCTGCTGTGGTATTTAGCATACAAATCTCTCTCTTTCCCTGGCACAAGCAAGTAGCAGTGCACTAGTATTGACAGGAGTAATGAGATTGGGAAATACTTTGATTTCTGTCTCACTCCATGCTTTTTCCCTGTTGATCCTCTCCTGATAGTAGGAGGATCCTTATCTATTAATGTTGTGAGTTTCTGCACTATTCTTTTTTTTTTTTTTTTTATCATTTTCGGTGCCAATTCAGTAACTCTGCAAAGCAGCATTATGAAAAAGCTTCTAGAAACATGCCCCCTAACCAAGGAACTGTGTTACTCCTTCAGCTGTTCCCTCTTGCCTTCTTAAATAGAAATGTACCTGCTGTCTACATCAAGTTAATTATTTTGGACTCAATGCACTTGAAGTAGGTCTTCTGGCCTACTGAGATGTGGGTAAACAAGAAAGAAATTCACTGCCATGGTCAAAATGGGTAATAGATAAACTGAGCCCATGACTTGCAAAGCTGCAGAACCCACAGACCCACATCCAAAAAATTGGATGAACCATAAGAAAAAGGAAAAATATTGGTATATGAATTCATGCCCTTCATGTTAAAAACATAATAAACCACTTTCTTTTCTAATCACTTCCTTTGGCAGTGAAAAAGCCACTCTTGGCTGTGTGCGCCGTTGTTCAGACTACTGGATGAAACTGAAAATATGGTTGGGGAATATCAGAGCTCACCCTTGGAAATGCCACTTTGTGCTTCCAGGTCTGTTCTGCACTTGATGCTTAAAACATAAAAAGAAAGGGATTTCCATATCAGAACAGACTGCTGATCCATATATCCAGTAAAAACTTGAGGGATAACCTATCCAGAGAAGGAATGTCTCGCTCACTCCAGACAGAAAGTTCTTGAACTATATTCTGAAGTTCAGGTAGTTATCCAAAATTAATTCAATGTTCCCACTATATAAATATGCTTAATCTCTTCATGCCTGCCAAATTTTGTTCCAACAGCTCATACTACAATCACCCAAAGTAAGAACTTCACCACAAATTTGGACATTTCAGATCCTGATGAGTTGTCCAGACTCATCTCCTGATAAAAAAAAATACAAATAATTAGTTCCAAAGCATGAGTTTACATGTTAACTTACAACAACAGCATCAAAAAGCTTAGTAAAGAGGTAATAGATAAAGCATTAACTCTTAATCAAATAAATGTTTCTTAGTGAAACTGAGTGTCAATGGAGTGCAGAAAGAAAAAGTCCCGATTTGCACTTTGCTTCCGACAGAAAATAGGTTACTACATTTATGAATGTGTTTCAGAGATCTGGTGTCACTGATGGAAAATTACATAATAAGAACTAGAGAAATACTCAGCTTGGATTTAAAAACCTGCACTTCTGGCAAGATTAGTATATTAGTATATATTAATGTATATATTAAATAATATATATAGGTATAAAAGAGAATAGAGTTAATTGCTTCTCACTCATTAATCCAATTACTGGTCAAATGTGTTATGAGAGAAAGTTGGCTATTCATTTAGGATAGGATAGGATAGGATAGGATAGGATAGGATAGGATAGGATAGGATAGGATAGGATATTTCAGTTGGAAGGGACCTTCAACAATCTTCTAGTCCAACTGCTCGACCACTTCAGAGCATTGCTCAAGCATGTTATTAAGGGTATTGTCCAAATGCCTCTTAAACACTGACAGGCTTGGGCCATCAACCACCTATTTAGGAAGCCTATTGCAGTGTTTGACCACCCCATCTGTAAAGAAATGCTTCCTGATGTCAAGTCTTATCCTAATGTCTAGTCAATACGATACAGCATGCATAATCAGACATTTCTGATCACTCTGCAAAACACAAGCTTTCACACTGCATTAAACTTGGTGCTATGTATCAATGCTGTGATAAGCAGAAGAGCCCATCAAATCATGCAAATAGCAAGAGTGATCGGATAGCTCAGATGTTTATATAGAAGAATAACCACTCCCCCTAAGGTCCCCTAGGAAACTCTCCCTCTGAAACTCTGATTTGCATGATAGGAAAGGAATAGGACCCACTTCAATCTTCCATTTCTTTGCAAAAGGAAATAATGTTCCAGGCTTTCCTAGAGACATTTTCTATCCATAAAACATGCTTTTAAAGGACAGAAGATGTCAAAGAAAGTCTCTGAGGTGCAGAAACGATGTCAAAGTGCTACCAAATATCTGTGGGGTGAGATTCCTCAAGAGACATAGTGTCAGCCAGTACAGTACTCTGGCTAGTTGATTCCAGCTGATCTACTTTGGGTTTACTAGCAAATACGTGGTTTGTTTTTTCAGAGATATGAGTTTTGCCTTCCCCTAAAAAAAAATAAATATATGGTTCTCCAAGATGTCCATTCCTTCCAGTTTGCATTTTCATAGGAGAGGTGATCTGATGCCACAAAAATAAAATACCTAATTAGCACTTTTGCTGGCAGGCGAAGCAAAGAGGACAGCAGCTGGTCCAACACTACATCTCTCCCAGCTCCAGGCAGAGCAGCAGCATGGAGAACGGAGCAGCTCTTGGGTGAAGAGGCACCCATTCCCCCTGGAGCTGCCAGTCCTGAACCTGGCACCACCATCTATGATTAGACTTCTCCACACATTTTGCATTTTTAACCTCTCCTTAGCAGTCTGGAGCTCCAGAACCCTGTAATTTAAGCCCTTAGCACACATGCAGTACAGATTTCCTAAGAAACAACTAAAAAACCCCAAAGAGCTGTGGAACAGAGGTGAAAAATTACACCACCCACTTACAAATAAGTAGGTAATAGCTACACTTTCCTGGAAGGAAAGCCTAAAATGAAGGTATTACATTAATCCAAAGACTGAGCGTTCAGACTTCTCAGAGGAGACATCTTTGACTGCCACAGTGGGCAGGCTTTACTGGGGAAACTCTCCCAGTCCTGACAGACAGACAGAAATAGAGTAAAAACAACAAAAAAAAATCTTTTAACTAGTAGTTAAAAAAGATTCTTTCCAAAAGCTCCCTTCAGGGCTGTATACAGGAAAAAGAGTACTGGTGTGCTATTTAGCACCACCTTGTGCTGACTTCTCCGTTGCAAAGGAATGAAGTCAGGAGAGAGAAACACATTCAGTCTTAGCAAATAAATGTACAAGATACTGGGTAAAACAATTTGGTCTTTGGTCTGGGTTTGTTAGATTGGTTTTTTTCACACCAGCAATTTCAGAACAGAATCATTAGGAGCAGAAATTTCCAGAATATGCCATTCTTTACTGTTATAGGATTTAAAAATTAAAACAACAAAAAAACCTCAAAGTGCGTTGAAGTGTGTATTGATCAGGAATAAGAGGAATTTTTAAAAAATATATAATAAATTCTTACATATTTAAAAAGCAAATAGATTATTATATTTACTACACTGCAGCTGTGTCTAGCCTAAACTTTTATGAGAAGCATCTAGTGAAATTAGAAATACTAGCTGTTTAGAGAATCATTTGAGTTTACTTAAATTAACTGCATTTGTAAAAATGTGAGAGGGAAAAAATCTGGTTTTGAAGTCTGCACACTGCAGGGTTAATTTGTGAGGGCTGCAGCTGATCTCCCTGTGGCCATGGGGTTATAGAGTCTCCCCACCTCTACCTCAGCCCTCTGGGATGTTAACAATGATGCTCACTGCCCTGCTCACAGATAGACATGTGTGCCTTGTCACCCTCAGAGCACCTCTTTGCAGCAGGAAAGTGCTATTATCTCTCCTGGGGTCAAAGGGAGTCCTTTGCTTTACCCCTTTCCCAAAGTTGTGTAGCACAGGGGGTTTTGGGCCCAGAAGGGGTTAGATTTCATCTCCGCAACCCCTCCTGCATGTGCTGCTGATACTCAACCCAGTTACTGACATTGTGCTTAGATATTCCCAGTTCAGGGTAAAAAGCCTGGTCTGAAGCCTGACAAAACTGTAGCAACATTTTCCAGTTACTTTCTGTGGTTCTTGGATTAGATGCTATGAGAACAGGTGAGATTTCATGAAGAAAAGCTTTACAGCCTGTCAAAAGCTCTTCTCACTCCCGCAAAAAAACCCAGAAAGAGACCATTCCAGTGATTTCCAAGACTCAACCAACACCTCAGACCTTGGGTTTTCTCATGTTTTTAATGTGCAACCTTTCCAAAGCCTATGAGTAGTTGTGAACCGCAGCAAAAAGAAACCTTTTCCCTCATTTTTTCTGCAGAAAGTCTGCACACCGCACATGTCCCTCTGCAGAGAGCCCTTGCTCTGCATCAGCCCCACCACAGGCCCCTCCTGCTCACCAGTCCCAGCTGGGAAGGATGAAGGAGTGCTTTCCTGGATAAACTCTGGTCCAGTACATTAAAAAGTGTGTAAAAAACACGTATGTTAAAAAAATGCTGATTCAGGTCTGACAGCTGAGACGGCTTGCAGCTTCTCTGCTTACTGCTTGGAGGAGGTGGCCAGGGATTTTACACCATGGAGAGAAACACCTCAGAGAGAAAATTCACTCCTGGGACTGGCAAAGGTTTGTAGGAGGGAAAGTATAACTAAATATTTCCCTGAGAGAAGCTACATTTTCCCTGTACGTGTGTAAAATGAGCGCTGCAATGAAAACTGCTGAATACAGCGCGTGACTTCTGATAACTGCCTGTCTCCTGGGAAAGCAAATAATTTTGTGTCCTATTAAAAACAATTAGCACAAACTGCAGACCTTCACATGAAAGAATACAGCACCTCTTCAAAGAACAGTGGGCAAAAGAAAAAGAAATAAAATCACCTTCACCATGATCAAGCCAAAAGCAACTCAATTTCACTCAATTTACATGGGTGTTCCTGTATCCTGCATGGATGCAAAACACCATCTGCTTCAGAAAGCAGTGGCAATAAGAAGAGATGGAGCAAATGGCACTTTACCTGTTGCACTGCTGTGGTTCCTTGACTGTGATAAAATATACATGTGAAACCGTAACAGTACTCCTGCAGTATTTTTCAGGATGCTTTTTAAAGGGAAAAATGAATATTCATCTTCGTTGCATTCAACAGCCAGAACAGATTGAAAAGCTGAAGAGGTTCACTGTCAATTAATTCACAAATTGAACTATAATAACAAATTATTGATAAAGACAGTAACACAGGTCTATCACTCATTATCACACTTCGGCTGTCTTCAGTTAAACAGCTACAGGGTTTGTATCTGATAAGTGTCAAAGGGAATCAGTGAGACAGTAAGTGATCTCTCTGAGAATGTATCTAAAGAAGTTTAGACACCACAGCAAAGCAAATAGTTTTGTGATCAAAAATTATTAAAGGAAATATGTCCTTTGGTATTTCTACCAATTAAATCCTGTCTTGTAAAACCTGCAATGATCTGAAAACAGCCTGTGAAAAATGATAATGAAATAAAATAAAAACGTACAGGTTCAATATGCCATTGCAATTGCAAGGAGATAACTGAAGCTGAAACACAAAGAGTTTCTTAGTCCAGATGAAATGAAAGAATTGCTTAAACCTACCACTTATGGCCTACATAAACCCCATTGAAGACAGCTTTTTGAAAAAAGTTTTGTTTGAAGGCCTTGATTAATGTTGAGTGTAATTCACAATGCACATCTTCGTTGCACATTCAGTTCACTAAATTCAGCAGTCTCCCCCAGGAAATGATTCAGACCTCCTAAAATTAGCACCCAATCATCCTGGAAGATCAGGGGAGAGAAGCAACAGCTCCTGAAAACCTCTGGAGGGAGATCCTGCTGCCCTGTTCTGTATTCATAGGAACTGATACCTAGATCCCTTTTGGATCCAGCCTACCTATCTTTCACATGAAGGACTAGGGACTTGGTGGCCACATCTCCCACCTTCTGCAGAGTAACTAACCAGGGAGAGCACTTGCAATGAACTGGCTTCCTTCAATCAGAAAAAGTTCAAACCCACACCTTCCACAAGACAGCCCCAGACTTCAGGATTGCAGGTCACTCAGGAGAGGCAATCTGCTCCAGCCACATCGTGTTGCTCTGTGGTCAGGCATGCAAGTCATCAGGCCAGAAGGAGAGCAGATAAGGGGGAGTGGGATTAGAGGCTAGCAAGAAGGACATACAACTGTGAGGTAACAAGTATGGAAAACTCTTCTGAGGGTCAGCAACAAAACTTTTAGATTTGGTTCCCCCCTTTCCTTTGTCTTTTAAATCACAGGTTTCCCACTGTACGTTGATGAACAGATCTCTCATGGTAATATTTTTCTCTTGAAAGCCATCAAGTATCTTTGTTGATACAGAGCTTTTAAAATTCTTAGTATCAACAAGAGATTTTTTTACTTGAATGTTTAATTAAATGTCTGTTGAATGCTTAATTAATGTACTTTCAGAGGAGTGCTTCCCAGCAGATTTACCTACCAGTACTTTTCCCACAGCACAGACCTATTTATCAATGCTACTCACTAAAGTGTCACCATAGACTTCTCTGAATACAATACTTTAATGAAACAGCTAATATTTTCTAAAATTTAAGGACATACATGACAATCTTCTCTGGTTACCTCGGTAAACCGAGGCATACTGGAACTTTTCCCCTGGTTTTCTGAAGAAGGGTTACATCTTAGCAAAGTTACGTCTTAGCAAAGTTACGTCTATCAAATTATTCTGAACAGCCGTGTGATTTATGTCAGTATAACTGAATGAAGAGCCTGATTCCCTGTCTGCAGAGTCCCAGGATCTGGAAAATACTTGTTTTGTTGCTCCTGTATTTCCTGAATGCACGATGCTCTTAGAAATCAGTGCCAGTCTACTACAAGTACATCTGATTTGGAAAAGATAATGTTTCATTAAAACACAGGCTCTTTGTACCAGCAATTATCTTTCTTGTGTATTTGCATGATGACTAATGTAATAGGAGCTAGATCCTAACATAGGACCTTAGGCAATCAGGGAAATGTAGTGATAAAAAAATATTATGGAGGAACAGACATTATCAAATCACTTCCTGTGTTCTTTCTCTTTAGCTCAAATTCCTCCCAAGATTCCCAAAAGGAAAACTGAAGTTTCTCTGGTATGAACTGTGTTCCATCATAAGGGTTCAGCTCCTTTCTGAATAATGAGCTTTATTGCAGTGATTTAGTTCTGTGTGATAAGCTGAATTGATACAGTTGCCTTTACATCCTTCATAAAGAAATTGTGTTGCATGGTCTGAAGTTTGAATATAACCTGGAATTGGTGGGTTGGGCAGTACGAGAGGGATAGTTTATTTTTGGTTTGAAAAATATGTTTGTGAATAGAAAAGTTCTTACACATGCATGAATCTGTTCTTCTGGTAGGTGTATAAACCACCATTTTTTTTTCTATAAAATTGTCAGAACTACATTTTTCTTACCCCATTCAGCAATTAAATGTTATATGATGAATAATAATTTCATGTTCACAAATCCAGTTCAAAGCTACCTACCTCAAGCAGTGGTAAGACTGCCAGATCACCAACAGAGCTGTGAAAACTACCATACTTAAGAATTTTCCATTTTTAATTTATCCTGAAGCAGCTGGATGAGGGCTACTGATTCAGCATCCCTCCTGCTCCACCTGGGCAGATTTCAGGCTTCCCCTAGCCAAAAACACAGTGCTTTTTGTTAGATCATGTCTAGACATAGTCTAGACCGTACCCAGCCCCCACAGCAGGTACACAGGCCAGTTCTCAGGCCCAGATGTCCATATCCCAGTTTCTCATCTGGGTGGGTATGTCCCCGCCTACACCCATCATCCTCCCACGTGCCCTGTTTTTCTTGCAGGGGAAACCCACGTGCCTGCCCTGGACAGGCACCACACAGCCTCCACCAGCCACTGAAGATGCACAACTGGGAGGCCAGGGCTCTGGGAAAAGCAGATGTGGTCAAGGTCAAGGTTACCAAATCAGATTCATGAGATGCAGAGAAAAGCAAGCCAAGGTGATTCAGTTGTCTGAATGCGGGTACATAGTGTAATTTTCAGTTATTTACAGTATTGAAGACACAGGGCTGGCAGGTACAAGAAGCAGCTATGGATGACCCATGCGCCTCAGGAAACACAGCTGCAGCCCAGGCAGCATAAATTAAGGCCCCTGACATTGCTAGAAACTCCAGCTAAGTCCCTGAGAGTCATGTCATAAATGGAGGAAGGTGAAATGCCACCTTTTTTTTTTTTGAAGGTGAGCTAAAATGTTGCAAAATGGGCAGCGAGTTCAGAAAGCCCATCTGAAGTAGTTTATCTCCTCTAGCACAAATTGGCTTCAAGCTTATTCTTGATTCCTCCAACAAACATACCTCAAACTCATCAGTAAAATTTGTCTCCCATACTTTACCATAACTAACATATAGATAAGGTGTAACATGTATGGTCTTTTTTCATTCAGTAAGTCCATAAATATCTCTTGATCTCTCAGTGGCTCTGTAGACCAACAAAGTTAAGGCACAACAGTTTTTTAAATC
Organism: Calidris pugnax; assembly: GCF_001431845.1. Classification (NCBI taxonomy): domain Eukaryota; kingdom Metazoa; phylum Chordata; class Aves; order Charadriiformes; family Scolopacidae; genus Calidris; species Calidris pugnax. The sequence goes on from NW_015094510.1 coordinate 19,365,892, forward strand.
CACTTCTATATACACAAAGGGCAAGGTAGCCAGCATCGCATGTACTCTCTTCCAGTCAAAATGACTAAGCAGCAATGTCCAGCTTAAATGTGGTAAAATATATGTAAAGCACAGCATCTATCATGAGTAAAATTCAAATTCTGCTACTCTAACATGTAACAGGGACATGTAACATGACAGCCTTATTATTTTTCAGAGTTGCGTGCATGTATTCACAGATCAATCCCAGATGCTTTCTGCTGCTCCACTGAAATAAAGAGACCAAAAATTCTCTTAGCTGTCAATTATCTGCACTAGATCAGATCAATCAGATGGTACTAATCAGAGCACAGTGGGGTCTGGCACAAAGTGTACAGTGAGGTTACAAGCATTTAACATTAGGCTTCTCCTGCTTGACCCAGGCATCTAACTTATGGCATCAAAAAATCATAAAACACATACTGTTTATTTTATTAATGACTTCTTTTTTTTTTTTTTTTTTTTTTTTGACAGAGAAGTAAACAGCAGAATTCTCCAGGTAAACCAATGTTTCAAAATTACATCTCATTGACATAAAACCTTGAATTTTTTCTTGACTGCTTAAAGATGAGAAAATTACAGCCAACGAGTAACCACTATCAATGGAATGTGATCTAAGTATCAATATAAAGCATAAGGCTAAATCCAAGTCCAAATATCTCAAGAATGCTTGGCATTAGACACAATTCAAAATTGGCCCATCAGCCTTGGCAGATTCATAGCTAACCGTCTGGAGCCCCAAACCACCTACATTATTTCATTAGTCCTATCCAGAGGTGAAGAGATGTGATGTGAATGCTCACGTCTCACATCCCCACATCAGGACAAACATAGAAATTCAGTTTCTATTTTTTTCCCCAGACAGGGTCTAACATTATGGTTGTGAGCATAGTCTGAAGCTAGACACAAGTAAAAATTTTCTATCCACTTGTCCTGGTTTGAGGTAAAACAGACTAATTTTCTGTTGAGTAATTTTACTTTTTTAGCTAGGCCTCTTCTAACTAACTAAACTCTGAAATTAACAGCCTATTGTTCAGAAACTGTTCACTCTCACAGTGATAAGACCTGATTATATCAAGGAATGGTGTGCAGAGAGGCCCCTGCTTATACTTATTGTTATAACAACCAAGGTCAGGCAAATTTGTTATTTGCCCCATTGGAGGGTCGGAAGCCGAAAAGCGTAGAGGGGTCACAGCTGTAGGGAGGAGCGGACAGGACAGGTGACCCAAAACTGACCAACAGGGGATTCTATCCCATCTGCATCGTGCTCAGTATAAAAGCTGAGGAATCAAAAGGGTAAACTCTCTTCCTTCAAATGGCCGATGTCCAAGGAGGACCCTGTCTGTTCGTCTCCCTTTGATCCTGCTCCGAGCATTCCTGACTCCAGATCTGGAATCCGGCTCCTGTCCATCACCGAGTCCAGCCTGGGACTTTCCCCTGCACTGGCTGGTGACGTGATCTTCATCCTGGGAACTTGATACGGTTTTGTATATACTGTATACTTTTTGTTTATATTTCTTTTTTTTTTCCTTTTCTTCCTCTTGTTATTATTTCATTATTTATTTATATTTTCATTAAAGTAGTATAGTTTTTTTCTAAACTCATAATTTTTTTCCCCCCTCTTCCTCTCCTCTCTTTTCCTTGGGGGGGGCAGGGAGGGGCCATCTGTCGTTCTGGTTGGTCAATTCGGTCAAAACCACAACACCACTTCACAGACCTATTCCCTCTTCCTGGTGTAGGAGAAGCAGCAGAGACACTATGATGGCACACAGCTGTTAGGAGACTGCAAGTTGCCAACACAGCAGCATGAGAGCTGGAGAAGGTTCAAATAGGGACAAAAGACATCTTACACCTGTGGTAGACTCACATCTGTTTCCAGCACTTTTAAGGAATTTAAAGTTTAGTTCACTGTTTTGAGGTGAGATCTCCATCATAGAAATGGAACAAAAGTTCCTGTAGAGATCACAGCATTTGAGAGACAGCAATGAAGAAGAGAAGTTGTGGATGCCCCACCCATGGAAGTGTTCAAGACCAGGCTGGATGGGGCTTTGGGCAACCTGGTCTGACAGGAAGGGTCCCTGCCCATGGCAGGGGGGTTGGAACTTGATGATTTTTAAGGTCCCTTCCAACTCTAACCATTCTATGATTCTAAGAGAAGGTACGGAGATACTGCCATAGTGTTCCAGCATAAACCCTTTCGATTGCAAACTATCCACAAGGGAGTAGGAGATAAGGCGTAAAATAAGCTCTAGCTGACAATTTACTGTTCTAAAAATGTGACTATCCATTGTGAAAGCTATTGTAAAATTGCATCACATGGTTCATGATTATTGGGGCAAGCACATTGACTGCATACTGAATATATGTAAGTATTCCTTTCCTATCACAAATGCAAACAACTGTGCAACTGTTAGTCAGGCTACATTAACTGGTGACTGGAAAAAGGGAAATATTTCACCCATTTTTAAAAAGGCTAGAAAGGAGGACCCTGGGAGCTACTGACCTGTCAGCCTCACCTCTGTGCCTGGGAAGATCATGGAACAGGTCCTCCTAGAAGCTATGTTACGGCACATGGAGGACAGGGAGACATTTTTGAGACAGCCAGCATGGCTTTGCCAAGGGCAAGTCCTACCTGACCAACCTAGTGCCCTTCTACGATGGAGTGACTACATCAGCGGAGAAGTGGACTTCTGTAAGGCCTTTGACAAGGTCACTCACAACATCCTTCTCTCTAAATTGGAGAGATATGAATTTGATGGGTAGACTATTTGGTGCATGAGGAATTGGTTGGATGGTTGCATCCAGAGGGTAGTGGACAATGACTCAATGCCCAGGTGGAGATCAGTGATCAGTGGTGTCCCTCAGGGGACCATACGGGAACCAGTACTGTTTAATATCTTCATCAATGGCATAGTATCCTCAAAGGAAGCTAATACGATGCAGATTGCTGCTTTTCTTTTCTTGTTCCAGCAATAGACTATATACTTATATCCTCAGAGCAGAGTCATTCGACGCCATGTCATTTTACTTGACTATCTGGCCAGATAATATTAAGACCATTCTTAATGGAACTGGAAGGTCTGGAACAGGACTGGAAGGTAAAATGGGTTCTGTATTTATTTCACAATACAAAATTTTGAGATATATAATCATGAGCAACATTATAAGAATGTTAAGACAGCTCATGAGTTACCATAAATAAAAGTTAAATGACATGAAGAACTCCTGCATCTGCATTTTAGATCTACAGTGGGCTTATAAATCTCTGCTTATTCTTTCTTAGAAAGGAAGGAAAGAAAAAAAAGTTATCACTCTGTTTCACTGATTGAACATGGTATAATATGACTTGTTTTGGCATAAACTGTGACATCTGTCATGTTTTATATTTATTGTCCTACGTGATTACTACAGTACAATCTGAGCTACTTTCATTTGGACAGAAAGAGGAACATAAGACTACACACTGTTGTATATTTTTCTCATCAGTTCTCCAGGAGCAAAAAGAGCAAACAGCCAGAAACAGGAGAGCTTTGTCCTGTTACAATTCAGGTTTTATTTGGTTTGATGTTTGAGTTTTCTGAGGGGCTTGTTTATTTTCACATTGCATTAGGCTATTCTTTAAAATACATAGTCACATGTATTTATCTTAGAAAAAGTCAATACGAAAGAAAAAATATGCTGAGATTTGTAATGATCCGTAGTTCCCCAATGACTCCTTTCCAAATCCTCAGACCTTGCCAGGAAAACTTCATGAGTATTGCATTGCACAGGGATGAAAATCATCAACCTAGAGATTTAGGACAGCTTTTAGATATCCCTGGCCTGAGTCACTGGGTATTTTGATGAGCTCTTGAAACTGATGAAAAGTGCCATAGGAAGCCAGTTTGTCTGAAGGATGAGTTTAGAGACATGGCAGTGTTAGGTCATTGGTTAGAGTCAATGATCTTAAAGGTCCCTTCTAACCTAGATGATTCTATTATTCTAAGTTTGATGTTGGCAACTGTGTAACTGAGAAGACATGCAGTAGTAAACTACATTATTTCAAACATCCGAAGACCTAAAAGACTCATGCCCAGCTGCGTTAAATTAATGTAGTGAATACAAAATATTGTGAAGGTATAATTAACTACCATAACATTATCATATTATGAAACAAATATGTCTGATGCAGAGAGATTTTTTCCCTAGCACATCTTTCCAGCTGCAGGCCGTTGATGGTTTAGGGTGTCTCTGAACCAGAAGTAACATCTAGATTATGAAGTTTACTTGTCATCCGTGGATTTATTGTCCATAAAGGAGTTGAACTATTTTTTGACTACTTCTGACTTAGGTTTCTGCTGCCACAAAAGTTTCATAATTTAGCTGTTCATTATGCAAAAGGTACTTCCTTCTGTTTATCTTACATTCAGTTTTTCAGCAACTATCTCTTTAAAAATAAAAAATCTCATTAATTAAATTAATTGTGACAAGTTGTTAATAATTCTTTATTCACCTCCTCTTTAACTTTCAGTCTATGGATCACTGTCAAATTCCCCTAATTACATCTTTTTCAGTACAAAGAGTTACAGTCTTCTGTCTTTGATGGATGCAATTTCATGTCTTTCATCTTCATTCTTCTCTGTACTGTTACCTGTTATAGTTGATAGGAGGACCTACATTAATATGACGGAAAAAAACATGGCTACTTCTAAACTGCAAAATAAACTAACCAACTGGGGCTATATATTTTCAGACACATAAAACCAGTCACTGTGATTCTTTCAGTGGTCTTGGCTTCTCATTCATCACTGACTTGTTTTTCCTCAGCTTCAACCTGCCAAGTCCACCAACAGGTTCTGCAGCCTCTTCCCTCCTACAGCTTTGGCTGTGAGTGTTCAAGACCTGCTCTTGTGTGCTATGACTATAGCCTTGGGTGCAGCTACTGGGAAAGAGCTGTGTGAAAAAGAGCCAGGATAAGCCTTGTTGGGGGCCTCCTCCCAGCTCAGGAGCTGCTTGTGGGCTCAGTCCTGGCCCATGGTCCTTGCCTGAGCTATATTGTAGGGATGCCTGTCCCCAGCCTTGTGCTATGCTCACCTGCTGACTTGCCTTCATGGATTGGCTTCACACCCAGTCCATCACCACAAACTTATCTAGCAATCAGGGCCATTGGCTGCCCTGGTTTCCCCCCGGACCTGCTCTGTTCCTCTTCTTTGGGTACCGTGGGATGGAGCTCTTGTCCAAAGGTCTCTGCCCTTTGCTCTGGGCTCACTTTCCCTTGCGGAGCAGCCCCACAACCACTGCTCCCTGACAGGCATGAAGATGTTGAAAGATAAAAGATAACACCTGCATGTGTTAAAGATAACCACAAGTGCATGATCAAATGTCGGAGCAGCAGACCTCTTTCACTACTCAGAAGATGCATCTCTCAAGAAATTATTTTACTACACTACCCTGGATATTATTTCTCCTTCAGGGAAGATACCTCATTGCCAATACTATTGAAAGCTTCTAAGAAACTTGACAAATTAGCGTAGATACCTGTCCACTGGACATTGTTAGGTAAATTTATCATAATTTTAATAACAAAAAGATGGAATCGATTCCATGAGCCAAATTGAGAATGGGGTAAAATATAAACAAATATTACATGGACATGTAAATGCCATTCATCCAGCTACTCTATAAACCTAGTGAAGAACAAAGGATGCTACAAGGGTTGTCAGAACTAAGATAGGTTTCTGTAGCATTTTTTAGATGGTTATCAGTCTTGCCACTTTTTAATCTTTTGGCAAAGGAACCTTACTAATAAAAGAGCTTTTGAAGGAGTTTTCATACAAAGTTAAAGGAAAACCTCTTGCTGGAGCCGCTAAATCATCATAGATTCAAGACCATTCCTCCTGATATGGAACCTTATCTATCTTATTCCACAATAGTATAAAAATCCAGTGTAAGGCCAGGAGAATTGTCTTTCTTTTCTGGCAACCCATCTATAACCTATGTGGAATATAGCAGATGCAAAATAAGACCTAAATATTCTAAGTCTCTCAAGAATCAGTATAAATATATACAGCTTATCATATATTTTAAGCAAGGAAGAAAGGATTGCTTTCAAATTGATATTCATCATCTCAATGCCTAAAGCTCCATGCTCCACATTGCATCATTAAAAGGTAAGGAGGGGGCTTGCATATGTCTTTTTAGACAGCAAGTTTCCATTATTATTCTTAGCAGCACAGAAGCAGAAAAATACCATTGTTGTGATAAAAAAAAAAAAGAATCCAGAGGGAAAAATCACATGAAAATATTCCCATTCACATTAGCTTGGATGTCTAGACAGAAAATGTGATAAGTTATCGGCAGCACATTAACTTAACACATGGCCTTTAAAAATTCATATGCAAGCAATGAACTTGTTTTATATTTGTTCCTGGCACCCCTCACTAGCATTCTAAGCCAATAGCTGTAGATAGGCATCAGGTTTGCAAATATATTTAGCATTTTCACTTTACTTTTATTGCTTGTCTGGTTTTTACCTTGCTTCTCCCATTAGGAATTCTTTATGCTCGTGGAAATTGAGAACTTTCTCCATGAATCCTTGCCTTAATTCTGAACTAGAGATAATTTAAGAAGCTACAGACTATACTTTTCAGGTTAGACTTAGTGAAGAATGTACAGCTCCTGGAATCTGAAATAATAGGAATCTTGCCTAAATTTGGGGTGGGAGATTTTCTGTTGGAAAACTAGCCATTAACACAATTTATGTATTGTAACTTCCCTGGGTCCAGAAGAGATAAACTACAAAAAAATTACGCAGAATTTTATAGGAATAAATGAGAGAGTATGCTGAGCTGGGAATAGCCGCCATAGTGATATGGGGTGAATATGTCAATACAGGCTCTTTCCATCACATGAACACACACAATGCATATAGTTTCGTGAAAATATAGGGAAGTAAGTCCTTTATAAAAAGCTAAAATTTACATAGAAGTACACAGAATATAGTAGGGATAATGGAGAAAAAATACTTGCTGCAAATATCCCTTTAATTTATATGAAACTTATATTTTCTTCTCTCGAGAGAATAAACATAAATCCTTCAAACAGAAGCACATACTGATAGACTGTCAGCAGATCACAGCGTATATACAACCTCTGCTCACATGGTGAAAGTAAACTGGAAAAAGGAGTGCATAAATTAAAGGTCCTGCTCATATTAATGTCTATCCCTGAAGTGTGGGATGGGATATCAAAGCTTCTGCTTCTGACTTTGACCACAAGACAAGATACTTAACCCTATAGAAAGGGACTTCCATACATGCCTCATTTTCAAGGAAGCTGAAATGTGGTTATCCACTTAAAGCTTTACTCAAATTTCACCACCCAAACAAGTTCAATGTTTCCACTTATTTCATTTACTCCCACAATAAAATCATAGAATCACAGAATCATAGAACCGTTAGGGTTGGAAGGAACCTTAAAGATCATCGAGTTCCAACCCCCCTGCCATGTGCAGGGACACCTCCCACTAGAGCAGGTTGCTCAAAGCCCCATCCAGCCTGGCCTTGAACACCCGGGATCGGGAATCCACAGCTTCTCTGGGCAACCTGTTCCAGTGTCTCACCACCTTCACAGTAAAGAATTTCTTTCTAGTATCTAATCTAAATCTCCCCTCTTTCAGTTTAAAACCATTACTCTTCATCCTGTCACTCCACTCCCTGATAAAGAGTCCCTCCTCATCTCTCCTGCAGGCTCCATGGCTCCCTTCAGATACTGGAAGGCTGCTAGAAGGTCTCCCTAGAGCCTTCAAACTAGGCGATTCTGTGATTCCTGTGTTGAGGACTCCAGAGCTGGACACCATACGTCAGGTGGGGTCTCACCAGCAAAAAGTAGAGGGGCACCTTCCTCAACCTGCTGGCCACACTTCTTTTGATGACGCTCAGGATGCGGTTGGCTTTCTGAGCTGCCAGTGCACACTGCTGGCTCATGTTGAGCTTCTCATCCATGAGCATTCCCAAGTCCTTCTCCTCAGGGCTGTTTTCCAGCCATTCTCCGCCCAAACTGTATTTGTGCTTGGGATTGCCATGTCCCAAGTGCAGCAATATGTTGTTAAAAACATACTTACTTGAGTTAGTAAAAATCAAAGCTTTATTTTAAGTGAGGAACATGAAGTTTTACCATTAAAGATTCTCTCTGTATATTTTCTAAGGCATTATAGTAGACTATCTTCATGGTGTTTTAAATGTCTAAGCAAAGTAGTAGTCCAGATGCCTTAGTAAAATGTTAACTGTTTTTGGATTCACTGCCGTAGTCTGGCTAGGCCCCAAACTAGTTTACGTAATACCAAAAGAGACAGGCAATAACTTCATAATTAGGAATTGGACTTCTTAGTCAGAGCTTCATGTTTTACTGGAAAATGTGGTTTTCAGTTCACGAGAACTGGATTCTGGATTGATTCTGACATCTAACTAACAATGACCAATTCTCATGTAAATAGTTCACTCCCACCTTCCTTCCTCATCTCACCACCTTCACTATTGACTGAATTAGTCATACAGTCAGACTGTCCTCTTACCACAAGCAAGTAAAGTTTTTTATCTGTAAAAAAGAACAATTGAAATTATGGGGGCTGATTATGTTTCCTTCCCCTCTCCCCCTACAGTTTACCTAAGCATATAAATATTTTAAGAATGCAGACTTACACTGGGATTATTTTCAAAGTCATAGAATGTAAAAGAAATCATGCAAGAAAATAAACACATATGAATGACTCACATTAATTTGGAAGGGTCTAGGAAGTCATCAAACCTCACTATTCCCCGCTGATAAATATTTTGTAGTATATTTCACAGTCGTCTGTCATAGTAACATTAAAATATTATCTCTATGAGTCAAAATAATTTCTAGATACGACTTATTTAACCTGGGATTAGTCAGAATTTGAGAAAAATTACTTGCTACAAATGTTGCTATAATTTATATGAAACCAATATTTTCTTCTCTGTTGAGAGAATAAAGATCCATCCTTCAAATAGACACACATACTGGTAGGCTGTCAGAAAAAGCAGGTCACAGCACATACACAGTCTTTGATCTCATGATGAAAGCAAACTGGAAAAGGAAGTGTATAAATTAAATCTCCTGTTCATATCAATCCCTATACCTGGTAGATAGCTCCTACTGCACAATACATATATATGCAGCTGTATTCTTGGCCTCTTTAACATCATTTTTCCCACAAAATAGGGTTAGCATCTCCCAATGGATCTTCTGGGTATGACCAAAACAGGGTGACATTGTCTACAATGGGCCATATCTAAACCCACATCATTCCACTCTGTCCACAACTGGAATTTGAGCATTTTGGAATACATCCTGATGTTATGGGATAAATCCAGCTCAAATTTTGATGGTGAAAGTACTCAAGTGTGAGTCAGCTTTGCAGAACAGGGACACTCCCAAATCCTGCACTTCTGCTTGTTCTGAAAATAGGCTAATGAAATCTCTTAACAACTACCCAGTTATATATTGTCATTTCATAATCGCCTGCAGATGTTCATTAGCTTGTTATGATTTGTATTATGATAGTGATTGAAAGTCTCAGGCAACAGGAAAGGTCTCTCATGGTAGATGACACACTAAAATGTATTATGAGTCAAAACCCCTGGTCTGAAGAGCTAAATTAGGATTAAAATGTTCTGATTCCTGAATGGAGACCTCATAAAACAGAATTGTTGATGAAAATTCCACCCCAGAATTCCACCTTGTCTCCAATGGAGGAGAAAAAAGATATGTGCTAAACCTGTTACAAATCACCCTCTGAACTGGACTATTAGAGACCATGGTATATAAGGCAGACAAAAATTGATAACACTTTATTTAAATCACAACACTGCAATTTTGTCACTTCACAAGTTGATAAATAGCAAGTTTATCTGTCCTCACAAGAGAAAACATGAACAGAGAGGGAAGGCAACCTCATTAACCATCTTGCTTTCTGCTTCTTTCCTCATGAATTGAGGCTCAAAGCAGAATAGACTAATAGCAACAGGAGGGAAGGTTGTTTACCTGCAGACTCACAAGGATTAGAGATAATATTTTGAATCCAGAATTTCAGACTGACATCTCAGATTTGTAGCAGAGGATCCTCCTAGAGCACATGGTGTCCTTATAAATCATTTGATGGAAATCTAAGTTCTGTTCTGATTAGAATTATAAATAATATGAGGAAGTGATGTGCATTGTTGCAAACTACTGAATACGCTTTTATTGGCTTTTGCTGGGCAGAGCTAATTTCCTTCACAGCAGCTAGTATAGGGCTGTGTTTTGAATTTGTGATGGAAACAGTGTTGATAACACAGCAATATTTTAGTTATTGCTGAGCAGTGCTTACACAGTGTCAAGGCCTTTTCTGCTTCTCACCCCACCGCACCAATGAGCAGGCTGGGGTTGCACAAGAAGATGGGAGGCAACATGGCTGGGACAGCTGACCCCAGTTGACCAAAGGGATATTCCACACCATATGACATCATTCCCAGCAATAAAAGCTAGGGGAAGAAGGAGGAAGTCGTGGCATTTGTCTTCCCAAGTAACTGATACATGTAATGGAGCCCCTGCCAATGGGAAGCAGTCAATGAATTCACGATTTTGCTTTACTTGCATGCACAGCTTTTGCTTTACCTATTAAATTGTATCTCAACCCACAAGTTTTCTCACTTTTACTGTTCCAATTCTCTTTCCCATCCCACCGGGGGAGAGTGAGCGAGCAGCTGTGTGGGGCTTAGCTACCTACCAGTGAAGCCCACAAATTACTGTAACTATACTCTTCAGCTCAATGTTATATGGCCTTTTCCTCAGAAAACTATACCAAAAAAACCCCAGAAAAACTAAACAGCAGTAGGAGGAGGTAGAGAAAGCCCTGTGCATCAGGAAGGAATATCACTGGGTTTACAACTCTTTAAAATATTTTTTTCTAAATGCTGAAAAAAGTTTAATAATTTTTTTGTTCAACAAGGTGAAGTGCAAAGTCCTACACCTGGGGAGGAACAACCCCAGGCACCACTCTCTTTCCCATCCCACCGGGGGAGAGTGAGCGAGCAGCTGTGTGGGGCTTAGCTACCTACCAGTGAAGCCCACAAATTACTGTAACTATACTCTTCAGCTCAATGTTATATGGCCTTTTCCTCAGAAAACTATACCAAAAAAACCCCAGAAAAACTAAACAGCAGTAGGAGGAGGTAGAGAAAGCCCTGTGCATCAGGAAGGAATATCACTGGGTTTACAACTCTTTAAAATATTTTTTTCTAAATGCTGAAAAAAGTTTAATAATTTTTTTGTTCAACAAGGTGAAGTGCAAAGTCCTACACCTGGGGAGGAACAACCCCAGGCACCACTATATGCTGGGGGCCACCCAGGTGAAAAACAGCTTGGCAGAAAATGACTTGGGTGTCCTGGTGGATACCAATTTGAACATGAGCCAGCAATGTATCCTCGCTGCAAAGAAGGTCAATGTTATCCTGGGCTGCATTAGACAAAGTATTTCCAGCAGGTCAAGAGAGATGATCCTTCCCCTCTGCTCAGCATTTGTGAGGCCACATCTGGAGTTCTGTGTCCAGTTGTGAGTTCACCAATACAAGAGAGATATGGACATACTGGAAAGAGTTCAGTGAAGGGCCATGAAGATGACAGAGGGACTGGAGCATCTCTCCTATGAAGAGAAGATGAAAGAGCTGGGACTATTCAGGCTTCAGAAAAGAAAGCTCACGGGCATATTATCCATGTGTATGAACACCTGAAGGGAGGGTTTAAAGAGGATGGAGACAGACTCCTTTCAGTGGTGCCCCGTGATAGGACTCGAGACAATGGGCATAAACTGAAACACAGGAGGTGTCATCTGAACATCAGGAAACACTTTTTTTAATGTGGGTGACCAGGCACTGGCACAGCTTGCCCAGGGATGTTGTGAAGCCCCCATCCTCAGAGATATTGAAAACTCAACTGGACACAGTCCTGAGCAACTGTCTCTAGGTGGCTCTGCTTGAGCAGGGTGGTTGGACAAGATAACCTCCAGACATCCCTCCCAAACTCAACCACTCTGTACTTCTGTGAAAATAAGCAATTATGTAAATATTTACAAGTGCATGCTCACCCATAACTTATTTAGTCTTCTCTTACTTCTTATTTTATGAAGTAGTTGTAAAGAATGAAATGCAGAAGAAACTTATCGCACCACAGTATCACGTAGCCTGCCATATAGATACTTTAAAATTTTCATTTTTGTTGACCATAAGTCTTCAGTACACTAAGACTAGGATTCATCTTGCTTAATTCTATTTCCCTAGGTAACTAACTAAATTATTTGACTGGGCTCCTGCTACAGGCAGTTCAGTTCATTCTACTATTTTTAACTGTAGTTAAATGGGTGCTTTTATGCAACAGAAACCTGAAATGCCACCAAAAGTGTTGTTTCCACATTCCCCATTCTCCTGCATCTGGATACCAGTAGCATGCTTGGACCCTGACCCCGCTCATTTCAGCAGCTGCTGAAAGAGACACAAAAGCAGCAATGGGGTGAATGGGGCATGAGGAGGACACTTCCCTCAGCAGCTGCCTAGAGGCATGATAGCTTAAAGTGGGCCTCTGACCAAGACCTCAGTCTACTACTCTTCACTGGCTGTACAGGAAGTTAAAAAAAATAGTTCAGATGGGGCCATCTGCTAGACAGAAATGAATCTCTTCTGCTGTAATTAAATGCATTTCATATTAAGTCCAAGCAACTCAGCTGTGCCACAGACAGTGGCAAAACCCTACAATCTTCAGTGGTTAAAAATCAGGCCTTGTATATCTGCATGAAGTTCCCAGTGATGAAAATATACACACAAAAGAAAGCTAGAATTTTATATTTGTTACTTTGATCAGACAGCTTTAGATCAATTGCTGGTATTTCAAATTTACTGAGAGTATGAATCAAAACTCCTGTTACTGGGATCCGCCTGGTGCTGTATCCAAACAAAAATGTGTGCCTAAAAGTTCCACCTAGGCACACAAGAATATGTTCATGTAGAACATGATAATAACAAAAAAATGTCTAATTATCAGGAATTATACTAAAACTGAAACACACTGTCTTTGTGATAATAATGCAATTCACAATAATTCTCCCAGAAGGAATGAGATCAGATTCCAGTTATTTTTAATATGGTCATTTTTCAGCTGTTCCTTAGTCTAGTTGCTTCATCATTTACAATTATATTTATATTAAGGATTTGCATATTTAACTCATTGGACATCTGTCTGTTCCTTTCAGTCTAGCTTGCCTAACACAATCATATAAGTGTTCCCGTATGTCAATGACTTCATTTTAGTAAACACAGAAAAGGGATGAGGGTGCCAATGAATATTGCAAAGCTTCTTCCATAACTGAATCACTGTGGCAAAAAAACTCCAATACTATAAAAGAATTACTAGGAATCAGTCATGAGAAACAGCTGCATAGTTCTCCAGACTGTATTAAAGCAACTTAGCTAATGTTGGAACCTCTGGGACTATGACTCAAGGAGAAACAGACTATGAATATTCAAGCTACTTTGCTTTCAGTGTTACACAGCAATACCCTGCCATCCTACTGCTCCAAGCAATGACCTGCTGACTGTTGTACGTCCAGAATTCCTAGAGAAGTGCCAGCTGCACATGTGCAAATCTGCTATACATACTCAGTCTAATGCAGGAGACGCAGGAAAACATTAAGCTTCTCCAGGTTTCTATAACCTTCTATCCAAAGTTCATTCCTGTTCAAATAGCAGACAAAAAGTGAGCTTAAAACAATCCTACCAGAAGCGCTAACACTTATCTGCCAGAAATACAAACACTGACATTCACGTAAATGAAGAAAGCTGCAGAAGCTATGCCATACCTCTTTGAATACTGAACTCATTGGCCATGTTCTCAACCTATATTAGACCCTATGGACTTTGGTGTCACCAGCTTACTCTAGCTTTCCTTACTGGATGTTGATTTTGTAACAAATATGACCATCAGAAACAGAGGCTAGACATGGGATCCATCTCACCTGACTTCAGATCTCTATACAGAAACATTATCATTATGGTTAAAAATACATACTTCTATGCTATATGCTGGGGGCCACCCAGGTGAAAAACAGCTTGGCAGAAAATGACTTGGGTGTCCTGGTGGATACCAATTTGAACATGAGCCAGCAATGTATCCTCGCTGCAAAGAAGGTCAATGTTATCCTGGGCTGCATTAGACAAAGTATTTCCAGCAGGTCAAGAGAGATGATCCTTCCCCTCTGCTCAGCATTTGTGAGGCCACATCTGGAGTTCTGTGTCCAGTTGTGAGTTCACCAATACAAGAGAGATATGGACATACTGGAAAGAGTTCAGTGAAGGGCCATGAAGATGACAGAGGGACTGGAGCATCTCTCCTATGAAGAGAAGATGAAAGAGCTGGGACTATTCAGGCTTCAGAAAAGAAAGCTCACGGGCATATTATCCATGTGTATGAACACCTGAAGGGAGGGTTTAAAGAGGATGGAGACAGACTCCTTTCAGTGGTGCCCCGTGATAGGACTCGAGACAATGGGCATAAACTGAAACACAGGAGGTGTCATCTGAACATCAGGAAACACTTTTTTTAATGTGGGTGACCAGGCACTGGCACAGCTTGCCCAGGGATGTTGTGAAGCCCCCATCCTCAGAGATATTGAAAACTCAACTGGACACAGTCCTGAGCAACTGTCTCTAGGTGGCTCTGCTTGAGCAGGGTGGTTGGACAAGATAACCTCCAGACATCCCTCCCAAACTCAACCACTCTGTACTTCTGTGAAAATAAGCAATTATGTAAATATTTACAAGTGCATGCTCACCCATAACTTATTTAGTCTTCTCTTACTTCTTATTTTATGAAGTAGTTGTAAAGAATGAAATGCAGAAGAAACTTATCGCACCACAGTATCACGTAGCCTGCCATATAGATACTTTAAAATTTTCATTTTTGTTGACCATAAGTCTTCAGTACACTAAGACTAGGATTCATCTTGCTTAATTCTATTTCCCTAGGTAACTAACTAAATTATTTGACTGGGCTCCTGCTACAGGCAGTTCAGTTCATTCTACTATTTTTAACTGTAGTTAAATGGGTGCTTTTATGCAACAGAAACCTGAAATGCCACCAAAAGTGTTGTTTCCACATTCCCCATTCTCCTGCATCTGGATACCAGTAGCATGCTTGGACCCTGACCCCGCTCATTTCAGCAGCTGCTGAAAGAGACACAAAAGCAGCAATGGGGTGAATGGGGCATGAGGAGGACACTTCCCTCAGCAGCTGCCTAGAGGCATGATAGCTTAAAGTGGGCCTCTGACCAAGACCTCAGTCTACTACTCTTCACTGGCTGTACAGGAAGTTAAAAAAAATAGTTCAGATGGGGCCATCTGCTAGACAGAAATGAATCTCTTCTGCTGTAATTAAATGCATTTCATATTAAGTCCAAGCAACTCAGCTGTGCCACAGACAGTGGCAAAACCCTACAATCTTCAGTGGTTAAAAATCAGGCCTTGTATATCTGCATGAAGTTCCCAGTGATGAAAATATACACACAAAAGAAAGCTAGAATTTTATATTTGTTACTTTGATCAGACAGCTTTAGATCAATTGCTGGTATTTCAAATTTACTGAGAGTATGAATCAAAACTCCTGTTACTGGGATCCGCCTGGTGCTGTATCCAAACAAAAATGTGTGCCTAAAAGTTCCACCTAGGCACACAAGAATATGTTCATGTAGAACATGATAATAACAAAAAAATGTCTAATTATCAGGAATTATACTAAAACTGAAACACACTGTCTTTGTGATAATAATGCAATTCACAATAATTCTCCCAGAAGGAATGAGATCAGATTCCAGTTATTTTTAATATGGTCATTTTTCAGCTGTTCCTTAGTCTAGTTGCTTCATCATTTACAATTATATTTATATTAAGGATTTGCATATTTAACTCATTGGACATCTGTCTGTTCCTTTCAGTCTAGCTTGCCTAACACAATCATATAAGTGTTCCCGTATGTCAATGACTTCATTTTAGTAAACACAGAAAAGGGATGAGGGTGCCAATGAATATTGCAAAGCTTCTTCCATAACTGAATCACTGTGGCAAAAAAACTCCAATACTATAAAAGAATTACTAGGAATCAGTCATGAGAAACAGCTGCATAGTTCTCCAGACTGTATTAAAGCAACTTAGCTAATGTTGGAACCTCTGGGACTATGACTCAAGGAGAAACAGACTATGAATATTCAAGCTACTTTGCTTTCAGTGTTACACAGCAATACCCTGCCATCCTACTGCTCCAAGCAATGACCTGCTGACTGTTGTACGTCCAGAATTCCTAGAGAAGTGCCAGCTGCACATGTGCAAATCTGCTATACATACTCAGTCTAATGCAGGAGACGCAGGAAAACATTAAGCTTCTCCAGGTTTCTATAACCTTCTATCCAAAGTTCATTCCTGTTCAAATAGCAGACAAAAAGTGAGCTTAAAACAATCCTACCAGAAGCGCTAACACTTATCTGCCAGAAATACAAACACTGACATTCACGTAAATGAAGAAAGCTGCAGAAGCTATGCCATACCTCTTTGAATACTGAACTCATTGGCCATGTTCTCAACCTGTATTAGACCCTATGGACTTTGGTGTCACCAGCTTACTCTAGCTTTCCTTACTGGATGTTGATTTTGTAACAAATATGACCATCAGAAACAGAGGCTAGACATGGGATCCATCTCACCTGACTTCAGATCTCTATGCAGAAACATTATCATTATGGTTAAAAATACATACTTCTATGGCATGGTTCATTGCCCTGTCTTTGATGAACACTCTAATATGAGAGGAATCACTTGAACCCTTTTAGGATTGATATTTTCATACCATTGAACAGAGATCTATCTCATTGTCTTTCAGTTACTCAAAAATTTACTAATCTGAACTGAACAGCAAGGCCCCCTTGACAATCACCGGGGAAAGACAGAAAACTCCAGAGGGTGATGCCAGCCTGATATGGACATGTAAGATAGGAACAATGGCAGGCCATGGAATAAAGTCACATAATTTCTTAGCATTCCTCCTAAGAGCATAGAAGCCTAGTGTGGGAACATCTTTCCATAATTATATATCAAGTCAGACCAAAAAGCGAATTATTCCACTACTTATATCAAAGGTGAGCAGGTCTGTCTCGTAAAGTTTTCCTCTAAATGTAAAGAGGAGATAAATATGATAAATACCATGAGCAAGACTGACAAACTGGTAACAACAGATAAGGAGAAGGCTGAAGTACTCAACAACTTTTTTACCTCAGTCTTCACTGGCAATGTCTCTTCCCACACCTGTCAAGTGATTTGTTTAGCTCAAAAAAGACTTTCTTGTGATCATCCCATGCCTGTTTTTGCCATTTTTTCAAATCATGTTCCTTCATCATACATAATACACAGAAATACAGAAAAGTATGGCCTGCAGCCAAAATAATTTCCACTAAACATGAAAAGACTAAAACATGAAAAGTCAGGGAGAAAGCCATGCAGTGACTCAGCAAGAAACATGTGAAGCACAGATGAATGTGAGTCAGAGACACAGAGGGTTTACTGACAGTATTGACTGCTTACAACTTTCTGGGAGAGATATGTCGAACAGTGGGCTCTGAAACGTCCTACTCTCACATTGGAAATCTACAATAAAGATCGAAGTTTCAATTATAAGGCAGTCTGAATGGATTTGAAAAGAAAAGTATAGGAAGGAAAGAGCAGGAAAATGTAGATGGATCCTATAAAAATATTCCCACAATCATCAGTCCAGGAACACGATAGGCCAGAGTTTGCACCAAGACCACCATTTCTAGCAGTTACACAGACCATCTTCAATCCATTTGACTGCTTTACAAATCTGAACTGAAGAGTAAGGCGCCCTCAGCGATCACCAGGGAAAGACAGGAAACTCCAGAGAGTGACCCAATTCTGATATGGACATCTAAAATAGGAATAATGGCATTTTTGCCATGCAAGGAAAAATGCCCATTTTTGCTTTTTTTGCATGATGAGAAATTCTGCAAAGTCATTCTTTTATTCAACTTCTCTACCAAAAGGTATTCAAAAAGCATGAAAATTAATGACTGGAAATGCCTCTCCTTCTTTTCACTACTGAATGCAAATGAGTTAGTAAAGTTCAGAAGTTTTCCCCTGCATATGGACATATTTTCTCTTTCTTCCTTTTCTTTTTTGAAATTTTATCATTTTTCCAATGAAGAGGTTCTAAAACTCTACAGATGAGTAGAAGGGGGGAAAAAAGCCCAAAAAAAAGGGCAAAAAAATAAAGAAAATAGCACAAATCTTAAATGTTATTCTATTTCATTCTAAGACCAAAAGGAACAAAAGAAAAAGTACTAATGAAAAAAGAACTGTAAATTATTTAGTTGACCTCTTGCTGGATATCTTTGCAAGATAATTCCAGTTGGAAACCCTAGTTAGATTGCAGTCCAAGCCATGTGGTTTTATCATTTATCTGTCCAAAGTATATCTACTATATCTGCTATGCAAGCCACGTGCTATTTGTACTGTGCTATTTTGAGGGGGGCAGGAAAGGAAAATCAATTCAGAAAGGAAAAGCAATTCAGACATATAACAGGGGAACGACGCAGGAAAGGAAAATCTATCAGAAGCAATTCAGACATATAACAGGGGAACGACATAATCTGTTTTTTGCTGAAACCTCTCCCATTCTTTCATGCAATTTTAGGCTTTCCATTTAAATGTTTGGCTAACTTTCTCCACATTTACAGAGGTTGTTCTTTTTCTTACAGTGAAACTGATTGGAAAGTGTGGAGTTTTTTCTAAAATAATGACTGGAAATAGGAAACAATTATTCCTTACTGGGTACATTTTCAACTGCTTTTTCTCTGGATAATGAGAACAAGTCTGAAGCAATGACATCAAGAGGCAAGGCTTACCCACCAATACAATTAATTATGTATTTTATGTGTCATCAATCAGTTGCAGTAATCATATTTATTTTACTTTGTATTTCAGTGCAGTTATTTCAGTGCTGCTCAACTGTAAAAATAAAATACCTTAAGCTAATTAAAAAAAGCTCCTCTCTATGCAACATTTTTGTTGTACAGGACTAGCTATATCAGGACTAGACTGACAACCTATGTGAGGAATAACATGTGACATTGAACCAAAGGAGCCAAAGGAAAAATTATCACTAGGACCTCCAAACAGGGAAAGAAGCATTAATGATACCTGAACAACTTTTTCCCATACAGTCACATGGGCAAATTTTCCTGACTGAAAGTGTGAGGAAATCTGGAAATAAAGAATGCAATATTCACCAAACAATACAATAATATATCACTTTTCAAAAGACTTCTGTGGAAAAACATCTGTGCAAAAATGTGCATTGGCTACCCAAGAGAAACCTGGCACCTGTGTGACGCTGGTTTGCTGACACCTGGACAGCCAGCTGACACCTTCCTCAGCCAGACCTGACATTTTGTAGGAGCAATGCTTTGAGATAAAACCCACAGTCAGTGTGGCAGTGAAGGTAACCTCAGCTACAACACAATTTCTGCTGACCAGATCATGTAACCCTTCATTTTCTATCAAATCCTGCCTCATTCTCTCTGCCCACAGACCACCAACGTGCCAATAACCAACTGTTTAATATTTTGTTTACTCTGTGTTCACTTTCACGCATTATTCATTGTGGGCTATTCAGCACTGCTGTGAAGACAAAACTGTGTGTTTCTGGGTAATTTTTCATGGTTACTTATGGCAAATGAGATTGTATTTGACTCCTGAGTCTATGGAGCATTACATGACATTTCAAAGGACAGTTCTCATTGACTTCCAGCAGCTGCAAGTCATAGAATCATAGAATTGTCTAGGTTGGAAGGGACCTTCAAGATAATCTAGTCCAACCATCAACTGAAGTCTGACAAAAAAAAACCAATCACTAAACCACGTCCCCCAGCATCATGTCAACCTGTCTTTTGAAAACCTCCAGGGTTGGTGCCTCAACCACTTCCCTGGGCAGCCCATTCCAATGCTTAATAACTCTTTCAGTGTAAAAATTTCCTAATATCCAATCTGAACCTCCCCTGGCGCAACTTGAGGCCATAAGTTGCCCTCAAGTTGGCCTCATTTCTTGTGACTTAGCCACATGAGCAGTGTTTCTTCAGTCTTCCTGTTTGCCCTGTCAGGAATCTTCCTACAATATCTAGGACTGTGAGTGATATAGCATTGAGACATTATTTGAGTGTTATCTGATATGGGTCAATCAGTACTGAACTAAATCTTCAGCAAAATGTTAAAATCAAGCATGAATCCAAATGTGTCTCTTCTTTATAAAGAAACACAAACCTAGGCCCCACATACTCTGACCACTCATTCTAAGTCTCTTAAGTCCAGGAAGGCAACCCTAACATCTGGATAAACTCAAATGGAGGCATTTCTATTTGTTCCCTTCAATGCACTCTCACTCATTTATTGTAATGAAATGTTGTATACTTTTTCATATGTCATGTAAGAAATGCTGCATTTGAAAGAAGAGTTGTCTGAAAAGATCTAAAACTTAGTTATTATAGAAGGCATTAGTTTCAGACAGAAATAGCAAACGGCAATGCCAGAGACTTCTCCAGCTTACAACTGGACCGACTTCAAAAACTGATTTTTTTTGTCTAGCAATTCAGAATATTCTTTGCTGAGGAGAAGAGTGAGGTTTTATAATTAAGCCAGTTCATAGCATTTGCAGAACTGGATAGTTGACGTCTACATCAGAATAATGCCGGAGCTGCTTAAAAGATGAGATTATGGAGTAAAGAGAAAGGACATCCAGTATTTATAACCCACATTATTAGATAAATTGCACTGGTGGTAAAACCCTTACTTAAAGCAAATAACAACGACACCAGTGACATTAAGTCAGAAGGATCCCAAAATTGCAATTAAGAACCACTTCACAAATAACTGAAATACAGCACAGAGTTACACTTTAAAAAATATGTTCATAAGGCATTTTGTAAAGAAGAATATACAGTTATACAGTCTCTGAGTTAAATTTCTAATTAAAAACTTTATCAGTAGGTTTAACTGTCTTAGTAGTATAATGAACTTAAAACAGGATTATTTACATGACATAAAGTGTAAAACATTAGTGCACAACCCGTTCCCAACACTTGTCACAAAAATCTGAGGTAGATTAACAGAAAGGTGATTAGCAGGACAGCAAAGGGCAAAGGCTGGAATCAGTTTCAGATTTTGATGATGACACTTTGATGTTCCCTTACCAGGTCTAGGGTGGGATTCAGTGGCCTTAAGAGATATTTCCAGTGCCATGGACAATCCAAAACTTCTGCACATGGATAGCAGCTATGTCACAGGACTCGCAAGAAAAATGTGGAGCAGCAGTTGAAGTCCAGGAACGTACCCCTATCACAAAAAAGGACACTAAACTCATATATTTAGGAAACTAAGTTTTCCTCCACCCTATATAACCAATGAAGCTTATAGAGTGATCCAGTTTATTTTAAAATAGACACCTACATGTGATCAGCTGAATAATCTTCTAAGACTCTTGAGCTGAATTCAGGCAACTAAATCCCACCTTGTTCCCTGTATTGATCTCGCTTGTGTTTGGACTTGATTCTCATCTTGGGTTCTTGATACAAATACTTGAAAGATACAAGCAAGTATGTATAAGAACTTAAAACAGAAATAACGTATCTTGTCTGGAGCTCCATAGAGATTACAAATGTACAGAAACATAGAAATGGGTGGGATGTTTTCAGGTGTAAAGTCCACTTTTCCACAGCTGTAGAACAACAAGTCCTAAGTAAGAAATGTCCATTCCTTGTCCTTACACACACCAGAAGCCATGACACGCTCCACATTTCCCTGACCAAATGTGGTACTATTCATACAAAAGACCAGAAGCACCAAAATATAGCCCTTGACATATCAGGAGCTTAGACAATAATTAAAAGCGTCATCAAGTTGAGAATATAAAAACATGTATGATCTGCAAAGTCAAAAAGTATGTCATTGCCCAGGCAGCATTTTGTCCTGGACATAGTACCTAACATTTCTAGCAAAAGAAAACAAAGACAAAACAAAAGAGACCTCAGATTGTGGAGGGACCTAAGTTAGTGAAGGGTGCACTATGCTTCTTTTTAGGCCACAGGCCAGTCTCTTCACTTAGCCTACCTGGCTACACATGTTTCCAGGACTGGAATGGACATCATAGGAAAAAGTCCTTAGAATCACGCATAGTACATGTTAGTATTGATAAGACATTTATTTGAATACATAAACAGAAATTACAAACCAACTTTTCATTACCATATGGAACAAATTGGCTCTGTTCATGTAAGAAAAGGCCAAATACTCTTGATTTCGGTATCAGTTCAAAGTTTTGGATTTATTCATCATTTACAGCATACTGTATAACAATAATAATACATGAAAGAAATAAAATAAAAAGCCAAAATGAAAAGGAAGTAAATTCCCATAGGAAAGATTTCTGGATTCTCTACACAAAAAGAAGATGCCGTGACACTATTCTATCTGGAAAGCAACAAAAAACCAATGGCTTTGAGTCAACGTTCTTCTTAACAGACACACTGGAGGCCCATAACGCTGAAAAGCAGAAGCTGCCAATAGCTGGAAAGAAACATATATTCTCAAACAAAATTATGACCTGATATATAAGACAAAGTTACATCATAAGGATACTTGGCCTTCTCACCAGGTGATTTTTTCCATGCTATGTCAGTTTAGAAATATTTGATCTGACTTCTTTTCAGAACTACTTCTTCATAAAAGTTATATTATTTATACTGAATAGCACATTAAATTGATTTAAACCTGAGGCATATTGAAAATTTTATGATTTTGAGGCATGCAAAGAGACATATCATGTAATGGCATTCTTTCTGGGCTTGAGAAAAAAAAAAGGGCCTTGCTTCGGCTATTTCATTGATCAGCTATTAATTTTACTACAGTTAAAATTAGTATTAAATAACTTAATCCAGATTTCCCTGAAGTGCTTGAGTCTCACTGTAGATGAGTCCCAACTGCCATGTTAGGTGAGTTAATTGAAAGTGTCGACCAGCAACATCACCATTTGGTATATGTTCAATCTGGAGGGACATAAACTGTGCAGCTGGCCAAGTTTCTGATACCAGAGTTCACCTGATGCCTAGAATGTTGCACCTGGAAATTCTGAGAAGAAATATATTCCTGACAGCTATGACAAACTCAGCATCTATTTCACACATAAACCAGATTAGGTGTTCCTAGGCCTGTTACCTTAAGAGCTCAATTTCCGAGGCATGTTCAGAGCATACACAGTGGATCAATCTTTGTAAAGGAGAATGAAGTGTCCCTCTTTCCATTGTTAGTATTTGCACAATGGTTACTGAGATTACCAAAGTTGGGGATGGATGATGGGCATTAAAGTTCACTCTTTGCTTGAGTGATTAAAGATACCATTCCTGCTTTCTCAGGGAATCCCCTCCCTGCTGCTTTAGGATGTTCAGAAAAACATGTATTTGTAGCATAAGACAGTGTGAGGGAAGAGTGAAGGAAATTGGAACTATTTTGATAGTTTCATTTAAATTGGGTCATTCTTCATGGATAAGAAAACATTCTTCAAACCAGATAGGAGAAAAGAACATGGAAGAAAGCAAGAAAAAACTCCAGAGAAAAAAATGTCTCTGTCCACAGATAAAACGTCTTTTCACAGATTGTGTTTTGAGAGAAAGGACTGTTGTCTCCTCAGTTTTGTTACAAGGGCTCTGCCTTCAAAGGAATTTCTGGGCATTAATTCTGCTGTGGAGATAGGTGGGAAAAGTTATGATTAACAACATTGCTGTTTTCAACAGTTTCAACAACTCAGCATGTATGATTTCCCAAACAGCATGTTGGCATTCATGAAACATCCACAGGTACTTAGCTCTGCCTAATTTGGGCATTACAGTATGTTTCCACTAGTAAAATGAACATGCCAAAGCACTTGTTCTGGCCCTCTGGCAGGTTGGCATAGCGTAGTGCACATCCAGGCTAGTAAACTCACCACCTTCCAAAACACAGAAGCCTTGTGCCGGGTGCCAGTTAGGTGGCAGAATTTACCTCTCAGAGCTTCGAAGTTACCTGCACCCCTCTCTAGTATGTCATATAGGCCACACACACCCTCATCTGCCTCACACAGTGGATAACTTCAAACCCAGACGTGATCTCTGAATTATTATTGGGCAGTTATTGGGCACAGTGTGTCTTAACATGCTGCCTTTGGATGCTTATATTCCCAAAGCTCCTACTCCTTTGAGTTTTTGTTACCGCTATCCATATCAGACAGCCTTCCATGCTTTCTCAGACTTGTCTTCTCGGTTAGGGCCAAAAAAACCATTAGTCAGCAAAGGCTCCACAACGCACACATCCCATGTCTGGTTCTGGGACTCAGCAATGCACAAAACTGCTATTGAGTCTGGTTTATTGACCAGACTTCCCTGCTGTCATAGTTTAACCCCAGCCAGCAACTAAACACCATGCAGCCGCTCGCTCACTCCCGCTATGCCCCAGCAAGATAGGAGGGAAGAGAATTGGAAGTGTAAAAGTGAGAAAACTCATGGGTTGAAATAAACCAGTTTAATAAAAATAATAATAACATTATAATAATAAATAATAATCAAAGGTAATTTAAAGGAAAATGGCAAAAAGAGAGAGAAATAAAACCCAAGAAAGAAAAGTGATGCAAATGAAAAACAGTTGTTCATCACCAACGAACAGATGCCCAGCCAGTCCCCAAACAGCGGACCTCTGGCCAACTTTCCCCCTAGTTCATATGCTGAGCACGATGGCATATGGTGTGGAATATCCCTTTGGTCAGTTGGGGTCAGCTGTCCTGGCTGTGTCACCTCCCTGCTTTTTGTTCAGCCCCAGCCTACTCGCTGGTGGGGCAGTATGAGGAGGAGAAAAAGCCTTGACTCTGTGTAAGCACTGCTCAGCAATAACTAAAATATCCCTGAATTATCAACACTGTTCCCAGCACAAATCCAAAACATAGCTACTACGAAGAAAATTAATTCTATCCCAGTCAAAACCAACAAAGAAAATTAATTCTATCCCAGTCAAAACCAGCACACCTGCCAAGGCCAATAGCAACAAGGAGGGTCCAAGTCTGCTACCCACTACCTCTTAGGAGAAGGGAGGTCTAAGACCAGAAAGACCCATTGGCAAGACTACTTTGTGCTATGAGTGGGTTGACAGGCAATGGATTAAGAACTTCCCCAAACAGAGGGTCACCTTTGAAACCATCCACTGAGAACTGACTGTGGATACCCAGCCTGAGACCATCACAATCCAGCAGCCCATCCCAATGGAGAAAAAGATTGTCATTCTTCCCTCTGTAGAGCCTCAGTACCCCAACTCTTGCCAAGTACTGGGTAACCAAATCAGTTTCAGAAAGCTTCTGGCATGCAAGAAGGTGTATGAGATTGCTAAGGCTATCAGCTGCATCATCTACGTGACTACTGTGCAGCAGCAACGCTTGATATTTACTTTGGCATTTATTTTGGCATAAGTATTAGGACAAAGATGCACTGAACAAGTAACTCTTCTTAAATTGGGTGCCCTGAAAGACAGTATCATGAGAAAAGTAGAATGTGTGAGTCAAAAGGCTTAAAGCAACTGGGGCTTCAGAATGGCAATTTGATCATACTGAGACACTGGACCTGCCAAACCGGCCTGGCAAACACCAAAAGAGATGATCCTGGACTGCCAGTGTGCTATAGCAAAAATTGAATAAAGTCTAAAAAAATCAATTGGCCACTGACTCTTATAAATCACGGTACTGATTTATTCATCTTCCTTGTCTACTGGAAGGTCAAACTATTCCAGAAACAATGCAGTATCATGCAGCTGGTCACTCCTTTGTGGGAACTTGTAGTGAACAAGCTCCACGTACAGCATATCGAACTATATACTTAATCTGGTAGAATTCATTTTATCACGTTCCTCACAAACACATTACAGAAAAGGGTCTCTGCCTTGCTAAATATATATATCACCCTTCGTGCTGACAAAGATAGATATGTTTGTTCTGCACCATTTTATAGTTCTGTGAAGAATTTAGAAGTGTCCACCTTGCTTTTCCCAACTTCAGTTCTCTAACACAAGGTGAAAACGAAAGGCAGACAAACCCCAGCACTGCATGGTATTGCCGAATGTACAAACCCATTCATTACATTATATTCTCTCACAAATATCATTATCTGAGCTGCTCAGAAACATAACGACAACTTCCAGTGTTTGAATTTAATCAAGTGCTGTAAATGTGAGATTTCTAAAAGAATTAAGCCAAATATCATGGAAATAATCTTATTTATTCCGGATAAATACACAACTGTCCACGTGAAATTCTAAATTATTGAATTTTTCAAAAATTTGGGGAAGGAGGGAGGTTTCACCCTATGAAAAATATTAAAAACAAATACTAGGTGACGTGTCAAACCTCTCACACTCAGTTTAACACTCAGTCTTCTGACTCTGCCATGATCCCTTCCGTTTTTTGGGTTTTTTGCAGCTTCACTACTCCAGAGCCCCACGTCAGATATCACGTCACCCTGATCTGGGATTTCCTGACTACTGGTTGGGCATAACGGCTACTGGGCTGGCAGAACAGCAGCAAAGCCAGGAGCACGATCCTACTGCGTGGCCCAGGAAATCCAGAAGCATGATCCCACTACATGGCCCCCTGCAGCAGCCCCTCTGCACTATCAGCCTTTCCTTGTGGCACCCCCAGCACACATACCATAGAGTGCACCTACTCCAAATGCAGGTGTGCATCGCTCCTGTGATGCTACACACACTGCAAGGAGCTGGTGCTGCTGTCACTCACCCCCTCTTGCAAGCACACATCCAACATACAGACAGACAGCAACCTGACAAATTAATCCTCTGCGTCTGAAGTCTGGTCACTTGAGAGAGCTGGTTTAGATATTTTAGACGCTGATTTCATAGCAGGCAATGCCAAAGGAATGAGTGACAATACTAGTCTCAGAATGAATACTAATTTCTCATCTGTTCAGGTTTCCTTTTCTTGTCACAAGGTGGAGCTAGCTATTTTAGGCTTACAGTCAATAAAGCAGGAGAAAGAAAGACTCCTTTCTTACACGAGAAGCAGTACCAAGCTCCCCTGTCTGCCTTCCCTTGGCTTTGATATATACTGGTGCTCCCTCACAGTTATGTGGTCAGAGTAACTAACCATTTGTATAAATTTGCTATGAGACTTATGGGTCCCTTTTACTTTAGCATGTATGAATTTTACATAAAGGACACTATTAAAGAGCAGAATAAAATAATGTTTAAAAAGTACTGATCATGTGTTATGTTTTATACACTCATAACAAGATGAAATGGGTTCTTATAACCAGCATGTAAAGAGCAAAAGTCCCTGGACTGGGTGTTAAGCTATGAAATGTTATATCAAAGACCTTGCCCATCTTTTGGATTACAAACTATTACTATTGTAACCCATTCCTACAAAATGCAGCTGAGAAGATCACATGACTGGAATTAACCCTTGTTCTACAGAACTAAGAAATGTCCCTTATACCTGTCTCTGACCTTCTTTAAGTAGACACTTAAATAGTCAGTGTATAAAATGCAATCACAAAGCTGGCAATAAAGCTTAAACAGCAATTAAATACAATTTTAGATATATATAGATTTAAAAATGTATTAGTTATATTTTTTTTGTCATCGCTTTATCAGGCTATATAGTTTTATAACTATGGATGTGCCAAATGAGCCTACTCCAGCAGTATTAAATACAATGGATTATTTAATATTGACTAAACAATATATTTATAACACCTTTTAAATCTCTGAAATTTAGAAGCCTCTGACAAAATTTTCACTTCTGGCAACATCTTAAGTGATTTCTTCCTATCTGATTTTTAACGATCTACCTTAGCAGTACAGCCCTGACCTCTAGTGGGTTGAGTGAAACAGTCATTGCAGGCAGGATAAAATGTTAATTTGGATTCATACATAATTTCATTTAAAGCTGGAAAATGTAGACGTTCCAGCAAAGCCAAAGACTAGCTATTTCATTAAACAAATGAAAATTAATTACAGGCCAACACTAGTACTGTGTTCCTCTCATGCCAACATCTGGTTGATGAGGTGTTTCTGAGAGTTTGCGGATGAATGTTCATTCTGTTTGGGAGCTCCATATTAAGTAAACCCCATTATTAGTCTCTTAGTTATCTGCATAGTTTGATTAATTTATGTTTTTTTGGTTAACTTATCTTTTTCCCAAGAGATATCTATCATTGGATTCAGAAAAACAAATAAGCCAGGTTAGGTATAAGTACATTGCCATTTTTTTATAATCTAAGAATTCCTGAGTACTGTGAAGACTTATGAACCCTTATTACATTCAGTGAAAACATAACACTTCCATGATACATTCCAGACTTCAAAGGACCTTAGTTTTCCTGTTATTTTTGTCCCACAGTGAAAATTAAATCCAGAGCTCTGAAAAGATTGCTGCAATGATTTCCCAGTGAAATATGGGAGGCTTCCATGTGCAGACTTAAGGAAATACACAAGACAACAACATTAAATTTAGCTGTCTTCATCCAGAAGGCCAAAGAAATCCACAAAGTGGTGGGAATGAAGGCTGTCTCTTTCAAATTCCTGACACAGGGTAAATGATGTACGGACAGTCTTACCAGGATAGCCATAGCTACTCTACTATACTCCTCCCTGTGTATCCTGAAGTCTCCAGTGCAAAAGTGTTAATGAAAGCACTCATGCAGTTGATTCTCTTAGTCACATTATGTACCTACATTAATGTAAACAATACTGTTCTGATTTACCATGAATTAAGCAAAAGAGAATAAGACCAAACTAGATAGACATAACATAACATAATACAACATAAAACTGGTACTGGACAAATTTTCTCCCCCGAAACACTCAAAATGTTAGAGATGGGTTAAAGGTAATCCTTTCTTTAGCTGCCAGCATGCTACAGTCCATTACATAAGCTTGGCATCACAGACACATACTTGAATTTTTGGGACATTACAAAAGGAAATACTTATCTTCAAGCAGCTAAAGCTTATCCTAGATACGTACTTTAGAGTGAGTGAATTGATTTCTAGGCTTTACTGAGTATAACAAATACCCATGCTCCTAGATCCCTTATTTTATTTGTATTAATTACATACTGAATTCTACCCCAAGTCACTTCAAAACATTTACTCCACAGTATCTCACGTTTTCTTGTCTACGGCCTGAAAATAAATAAAGGGTTTTTTCTGTAACTTTCCATGTGTGCTTTCATGAAGGAATATCAAATGTTCAGACAACAAATTCAACATAAAATTTAATAAGACTGTTGTTCATCTCTATTTGCCACCTGTAAAATTATATTTAAATAGTCAAATTAAAAATACCTGCCTACAAAAGAATGGATGGCTGTACTTCACAAGGTGTATATGACTTTAAAAATAAATAGAAGCTGTGGGTCTTCGGCATGTCTGCAAATCACTTAAGTCCTAAATACGGATGTACATACCCAGGGGAGGAAATGTTGGCCACAGGGATTTATAACTGCCCACACAGAAAGTCAATGACATAACTGAGTTAGAATTCAGCAATTCATGGCTCTTTGCCCTAAGTTTAATTCACATGTCCACAGTCTGTCTGACTTGAACAAAGAGCTTCCTACTCATAGCATGCTGTCATTTCTTTTTTCATCTGTACTCAAATGAGAGGGACCATACTTGAATCACTATCTCAGCCTGAACATATAAATCTGACTCAGATTCATATGCCTGCATGCCATTTTATTTTGAAACAGCACAAGAAAATGAAAAACAGCTCTGCAATTTTTATTGGGACAAGTGTATCGCTATGGCTACAAAACTCTCTGTTCCCATGAATGCATAGAACACACTAATCATGCAAGTCTATTTATAGACAAATAGACAGTATGAATGAAGGTTCGTCATTGCTAAAGAACAATCCAATTTAGATTAACAACGAGATTGTCTTCTCACTTACACAGGAATGTTTAAAGCTTAAAAAAAAACCACAATCCCATCCATTTCTGGTTTGTATTTTTACTGTTCTACACAGTCAGCAAAGTGAAACATGTATATTACAATTTGGTTCCTGTCTAAGACATTTTGAAAAATATTTTTTAATCTAGTAATAGGTATCACAGATTCAGATTTAGTGTTTGACTGACTGAGCTCGCTGTTTCTTGTAACCTATGGGGTTTATAAACCAGAACATCAAGGGGCATAGCAGGCTTCATAGCAGCTGCTGTTAATCCTTTACAAAAGCCATTTCCTCCTTGTATACTTCAGGACCTGAAAAGTCCAACATCCTGTCCAAAGCCAGACCAGCTATATGGTCAGACCAGGCTGCCTGGGGATTTTTCTAGTCAGGACAACAGGTAGGTAAGAAAGCAAACTGTCAGTATTACAGAAGAAAAGCAATTCTGCTGAGCCAAGGCAGAAAAGCCATATAACACTACAACTGAAAGGGATGAGGAAAGGGTGAACCTAAAGGGGAAATCAGTTTAAATATGAGAACTCAAATGCAGTGATCAACAAAACTGTATTATCTCTCCAAATTCAGCTAAAGTCAAATGGAGATCCGTGCTAGGGACGGATGTCCACTGCAGAACTCTTAATGTAATAAGGGAAACTGGCTTGTAGAAGCAGGGGGTATATGCAGCCCAGTGTGTTCACCAGCTACACCAGATAAGGTTCTCGACACAAACAGAAGAAAATCATGTTTCTTAGTGAGGTTAAAAAGGGGGAGGCTGCTATCAGGAAAAGGAGCTTCGAAAACCCAGTTATGGACAGAGAACAACTCTTAAGTTGGATGACTACAGCCTGGGAGCAATTGACAAGACTGTAGAAGTTGCATTTGCCGGGGCCAGTCTACAGACGACTTCACAGAACTCAAGGCTTTATTTAGAGACTGCTTTAACATGGACTTTGAAGAGTAAATAAGAATCAAAAGGAAGGAAGAAATATCCTGTTTCTACAGGGAACCGGTAAGGCTCCACAGGAACCTGTGATGGACCTGTGCTGTTCAACACATTCAGAAATCATTTGGGTAAGTGGGTGAACAATAAGGTGGCAAAATTCTACACCACCAAACTGTTCAGAGTAGTAAAGATCAATTCACATCCAAAAGTGACTAAGCAGTAAAATGGAAGGTGAAATTCAACATAAACAAAGGGAAATTTAAACACTAATTTACAGAGTCTGAATCTGAAGGAGAATCGTATCTTGACTTTTCACAAGTTGAAGGTGCCAAACATGAAAAGTCTAGAAAGCCTGCTCTTTAAATTCACCCATTGCTCTGCATTTATCTCACTAATGCGAACTTACACCTCAGTAGTGCTAAGAGTAATATAGAAAATGGTGGGATCTTGCAGACATTATAGCAAAGCACTGTTAATGCTAAAAAGGCTTGTGGAAATGTAGAAGGCCTATTTTCCCTGAGTGCAAATATGGTAAAGCAAAGTTAGAGGCAAACCTAGGCCCACAGCATCCATGCATTTAAAGTGACCAAGTCTGAAATACTGTATTGGGACTGTTCTTAGCTAAAAGGTTCCTGAGAAAAGGATTACAAAAACTCATGTAAGAAAAAATCAAGAGCTCAATTAATGCACAGAAGGGATGGAGGGAAATGGCTTTAATTATTTATTGTCAGCATTCCCTGTTCTAAAGGAGAAAGCATAGTCATTGTTTGGTAGCAAGAACTTTCAATGAAATTAAGTCAGTAAACTGCAAGATGACTCATAGCATAATTTCTTGGGCAAAGTCTATCTTCAAATGCTCTGCATGTGTAGGAGGAATGGTTACCAAGGAGTTTTAAAAGATAGCTTTTTAAACTACACATGCTGCACAAAGAAGAAAATGAGAACATGAACAAATTGAAAGACAGATGGAACCAATCATAAGTCAGTACAGATGGACTGCCAACTCTGAGGACTGATTTTCCAGTTTTCTCACTGGACAAGTCAGTAGGTTCCCAGATCAATTCTGTACATCCAGCCTCATTTGAAAATCTGGGTTCAAACTCCTTGGGATATTCCATACTGTAGAGATCACAGAGAGAACACAAAGACAACTGGATTAAGCTAACTGAAATCAAGTACATATGACTTTCTATAGGAAATCTGAGTCTAGGATTTCCAAAAGAATGAGTAATTGGGAGGCCAGGCTTCATCATGAAGCCCAGTGGTGTCATTCAAGTGGGAAAAGACTATACAGGTGTTCATTTTTCAAACGATACTCAGAACTTCTCAGAATGTAGGAGAGTGATGAGGATGTTCACCTAGCACAATGAATGGCTAAATGATCAGGAAAGCATGTCCAGTGCTTCAGAGTTAACCACTGAACGCAGAAAAAGAATAAAAAAATGTCTAAATTTAAACCCTACGATTCTGAGCAAGTGTAATAAAAGCCAGAAATGTATTGCAGGATTTGTATCTCCACCAATCTTCACTGTCCCAAAACCATCACCACAAATCCTGTAATCTTCCTAGGAAGGCAAGGACATGGATAGAATCTTCCAAAGGATTCTTGCTACATTAATAGAATTCTGAAGAAATTAACAGTTTTCATTTACACAGATGTTTTATAACTCTAGCTCTAGTGATTTCAGATGTATTATTGTCATAGATCTTATTTTTAGTTGGTTAGTTCCAGTGACAAACTATCTGCAGTGAAAAGATTAATTTTCAGTAAATTATGTATGACTAATATATGCCAAGTCAAGCAGAAGAAGGTAGAATGACCATAATAGACAGAAAAGACAACAGCAAGTGTTCAAAACACCATAATTACAATACTCTTTACCATTATAATCATTGTGCAAAAGTTGGCCATATGTTCATCATTTATTCCATCTGTGTACAATAAGGAATACATATTAATTTGTTTCTGGTATGGGGATAAAGAGGGCATAAAACCACAATATGCTTAGAGAACATGCAAACCATCTGTGGTCCTAAGACAACTAGTTCCTCTTTTGAGAAGAAAGCACATTACCAAATCCAAAACTCAAATGCCTTTGTAAACAAAGGTTCGCACTGAAGTAAGAGCAATACGCTGTTTCTCATCCACTACAGTGTTATCTTAGACAAGGTGAAACCCATACACAAATAGGTAGATTGTGGCCAGATTCTCCAGCCCAGATACAACCTAACTTGGAGGCAGCTCTGGAGGAAGGTTGTAGGGCCTCCAGAAGGCTGAGCATAGCACAGGTTAGTGTCTAGGATTGAAAAAGACATTTCTGCCTTGGATACAAGATATTTTGGGGGATCTTCAGGCAGATCACAACTATGCATTACACCACTCTTGAGAGGCTACATCTCCTCATTCCAGCCTGAAATGGGAAAAAAAGGCATTCAAAACTTGAGTCCTGGTGATACAAGGTAA
The DNA here is from genome assembly GCF_001431845.1 of Calidris pugnax. Classification (NCBI taxonomy): domain Eukaryota; kingdom Metazoa; phylum Chordata; class Aves; order Charadriiformes; family Scolopacidae; genus Calidris; species Calidris pugnax. The sequence goes on from NW_015094510.1 coordinate 19,399,433, forward strand.
TAATATAGCCTCAGTGTCAATCTTTTGTTTTCTATAGCCAGATAGTAAATAGTCAAGCATAAAGAATCTTTTTCACATAGTGATAATATTTTTGTGAGAATGGACAGGAAAATGGACAGGACAGGAAGCTGTATTAACTAAGCCTTTGGATAGGAGGTCTTACAAAATGTGCAGCTCTCCTGCAGCTATTCAGGTCATCGTTTCTCCACTCTGAATCCCTATGAGACTTTATAGCATTCGGCACATTGGCCCAGAGATGCTCTGAAAGGCAGCACCACACGAGCCAAGTGAAGGCCTGAGCAGTGACGGAATGTGAAATCAACTAAGAGTTGGCATTGCTGTCACTAAGCTAGACCATGTCGACAAAAATATGTTAGTGTGGGGGTCCCTCAAATGGGTTGATGATGTTGCTGGGCAGAAAGAGGCTGCCTGATCATCCCAAATAAAATATCAGAATTCAAAACCACAGGAACTTTCTGCACATTGCCACTATAGTGATGAGCCAACACTTCACAAAGTTGCTCTAGGCACCAGATTAAGCTGAGATGAAATGAGACTTAATTTATGCTTGTATTTTGCCATGTTCAACTCTGACTAACCATATTAAAATACAGAATGTTACAGAGTTAAGCAGAAATAAATAAAAAAAAATGTAACTAATACTTTTGAAACAAAGCCTAGTTAACAATGTAGCACTCTCACAGTCCCAGGGTCCTTCAGCGCACAGAAAAAAAATTAAATAATATGTTGTTACAGATTAACAAAGATTAGGATTACTTGATAAAATCTCTTTGTGATAAAGGATTGAAACATCATCATACTAGGAAAAAAGTTTAAAGTATGATTTGTATTCCTCGGCAGGGATAGGAGAGTCAAAGGATGTGGCTAAAATAAACTGCCGGGTTCCCGTGAGATACCTCCAGTGCTGTTGGGTTGCCTCTGTGAGCTGCCTGGCAGGAGGGTTCCTAGTTGGGATGTGTTCCCAGTACCTATACTCTTAAGTATTTCCAAGCCTTCCTAGGCGCATCTACACTATACATTGCATATACTCTCCCTGGGCACAGCACTTACCCAACCCGTTGCCTGTTATTCCCAGGCCTTTATAGCACTTCTGGCTGAGTCACAATTTATTTGTCCGTAGCAATGAGCAATCGTGCTATCCTGTGATTCAGCAGCTGGTCCTGTATGAAAGAACACACCTAACACTACCCTCCAATGCCTTTGTTAACCTTGTGGTGCTGACATGTCCTAACAAGGGGTGACTTGAAAACTGAAGGAAATTTAGTTGTGGGGAGCTCCAGGGAGCCCTGGAAGAAAAGAGCTGTGGTGTCCTTCCTGTATGACCACTCGGGTACTCTGTCTTGTTGGTGCTGACACTGTTTTGGTTTCAGCACTGGATTCTTAGCCCTTCTGTTTCTCACATTCAGAGTCTAGCCAAAATGTTTGAAGTTGTAACTTCTGACAATGCCTAGAGTCTCTCAGAGGTTCTCAGTGCCTACAATAAAAACCTCCAATGGGATCAGTGTTCTTCAGATGTGGGAATAAAGAAGATAGGCACCTAATTTCAGCGTGTGAAAAGTTACTTTAATGGTTTGTTAGGAGCTCACATTGTTCCTGAACACCGGAGAAGAGATGACCAGGATCTCATCCTGGTCCAGGAGCAGGTGGCAGTTCTTCTGGGACTTGTCCAGGCACCTAATAGATGCATGGTACAGCAGTTCTGCAGCTGCATTTGATCCAACTTTGAAGCTAGCCCACCTTTGAGCAGGCAGCTGGACTATCTTTCAACCTAAATTTTTCTCTTTGGAAAAGGGGTCACAAGCTGCCTCCCGTCCCTTTGTTGTTCACTCTGTAATTAAAAGAAATTTACAACATATACATAAACATACATGTATATATACCAAATTTGCTGTGTGGCTCTGCTTAATCTTTTTTATCTGATTTTATAGAAAATTGAACATTCCAGAAAAAAACAAACAAACAAATCCCCTAAAACAGGCAGTCAATTTTTCACTTTACAAACAGGAAGCTTTTAATGCAATTTAAAAATTAGCTTTTATCATTTCAAACTGATGCTTGTTTGGGTAATGATCTGGTGAATCACATTGCAGTTCTAGCAAGTTACCCAGAAGCAGCTGGTAAAACACAATAATCTATTACAGAGCAAAGAGGCTTAGGTGTTCTCAGTATCATTCTTTGGAGTAATTCCTGTGTACCTCAAACGGGAATTATGAAAATAGGCAGCATTATGATTGAGTAAAATTTACATTCAGGCCCTGAACTTACACTAAGCAAAGCTTCCACAGCCGTGTGTACCTTTCCCAAGTAATCTCTCCCTCTACTCTGCACTGGTGAGGCCACAACTGGAATACTGCGTCCAGTTCTGGGCTCCCCAGTTCAAGAGGGACAGGGAACTACTGGAGAGAGTCCAATGTAGGGGCAACCAAGATGATTAAGGGATTGGAGCTGGGGCTCTTTAGCCTGGAGAAGAGAGACCTTATCTATGTTTACAAGTTCCTAAAGGGTGTGTTGAAGGAGGATGGAGCCAGACTCTTTTCAGTGGTCTCCAGCAATAGGATGAGGGGCAACGGGCACAAGCTGAAACATGGGAAGTTCCACTCAAATATGAGGAAAAACTTCTTTCCGGTGAGGGTGACGGAGCCCTGGAACAGGCTGCCCCGGGGAGGTTGTGGAGTCCCCTTCTCTGGAGATTTTCAAGACCCGCCTGGATGCAGTCCTGAGTGATGTGCTCTGGGCAACCCTGCTTTGGCAGGGGAGTTGGACTAGATGATCTCTAGAGGTCCCTTCCAACTCTGTCAAATCCATGAATCCATGAATCCATGAATTGCTGTGACACCACCCATCTTTTCCTCTCAGCTCTCAGGGACACCAGTTTCCACAGCGCACTGCGGCCCCGGAGCCACTCATCAGAAACCCTCAACTGTCCGTCAGGGCACCACTGAGACACAAGGAAACCTAGTCAGATATTCACAGCGGCGTTAAACCTTTGGCCTGCAGAGGCATCCAGGCATTTCACTAAAGCCAAGCCCTACGGCCTTCTCGCCCTCGGATCACGGCCTTCCCGCCGCCTCAGCGCCCAACGGCTGCTCCCGGCGCGAGCAACGGCCCTCCCAAGGGGCGGGGTTTCGGGGCCCGCCCCACCGTGTCTCCATGGCGACCTGACCCACCTCGTCGCCATGGCGACCTGTCCCCGCCCCTTCCGGCAGCCACTCGGAAGCGGCGGGGCGGAAGCGGCCGGGGGCGCCGCGGTGGGCTGAGGCGGGGGCGGATGAGCGGGCGGCGGGGGCGGCTGTGTGGGGCGCAGGGCCCCGCAGGAGGCCGGCAGGTGGGTAACGACGATCGGTGTCACGGGGCTCCCCTTCCCGGGTCAGGGAGGGGGCGGTTGGTCGGGTGGCGGCTGCTGCCCCCTGGGCCGGGCCGGGTGGGCCGCGGGAGCTGAGGGCCTGTCCTGCGCCCTTCGGCCCGGCCGCAGCGCGGCCTTGCCTCTGCACGGCCCGGCCCTTTGCGGCTGGCTGCTGCGGTCGGTGGCTCCGTGCGGTCGCTCTCCGCCTTGGCAGGTAGGCCCTTGTCCGCGGAGAGGGCGGCAGCCCGGAGGTGTGGTTGGCCCGGCTGCCCGCCTGGCGGTGCTCAGCGGCGCGGTTACGGCAGGGCCTGGGCGGATCGGGCTCCCCGTCCGTCGCGGGGCTTGCACCTGCGCCTCGCCTGCAGCCGGACTGAATACTGTCTCCATCTGTCACTCCTAAGACCTGGCTTCAGCGTGGGCGAGGAGGCTGCTCGCAAAGCAGTTGGCCTGTAGGGTGGCACTGATGGACGCCTCCCTCCCCCGGGCCATCCTGTGCAGGCTCCTCTTCGCCCACCACCTTTTCATCTGCCAGAAGCCAGCAGGTTTCAGCCTCGCGGGGAGCTCTGAGTCATTCTCTGTGGGTTTTCTTCCTATTGAAATTGTTTCCACGCTGAAAGAGCTGAGTAAGGTTTAGGGAGGTGTGAGGTTACCGACTTGTGCCATCTGAGATCTAGGAAGGTGTTTGCCAAAGCCGTGGCTGATGTGGAATGTAGCTGCAATAAAAATATTTCCACAAATGAAAATTATAGATGGTGGAATTTCTTAAGTGAACGTTTCAAGTATAATGAGGCACTGAAGTGTTCAAATGTGACAGCAGAATTGAGTTTTGCTTGAATTTTCTCATCTCCTCACTGGAAATGATACTAAGGATTTAAAGATCGGGGCTTTAGAGCTAGTGGGGGTTTTTCATACAATCATCTAGTTGAATTTAAAAATGAAATGATGTAGTGACATAGCATCTGAGGGTAAGGACATCTAAGGAACATGTTAGTGCTGTGCAAATTTTATTCACTTTGTAATTGGCAGCCTGCTGTGAGTCAGTATTGTACTAACATCTCCAAATAGTGCTAGAAGGCACTGCTAGCGGAATTGTTGTCTATGGAATAATACCTTCATAAAAGCAAAACAAGTAACCTAATAGGGTATACTACGTGTTTGGCTGCTTGTAATTAAATATTCTAGTCTTCTGTGCATCTGGGGAAGTGATGTTTGGGGTGTCTAGGTAGACTGCTGCAATAGAGAAGAGTATTTGGCTATATAATTGCACTTATATGCTTATTGTTACTTTGCTATTTAATATAACTAGTGTAAAATGATTGTGCAAAGTAGTAGTAGTCATTAGAATAGGAACCTCTGCACTTACACTGAATGGAACTTTTTTGTTTCCACTTTTGGAGGAAAGGATACTTTGGAAATGGAATTTAAATACAGTTAACAACTGAAATGGTTGTATTTAAATAAAATGCTTATTTAGATCCTTAGTGATATTTTTTTCTCCTTGTTTTTTTTATTTGTTTCTTTTCAGAACCCCAAGTGTGACCATAAAGTATGATTCTTTGCATGTTGCACCAAACTTCTTAAGTCCTTCTTTTGCCATTTGGTCACCTGGCTTCAACTACAATGGTAAGTTATGATTCGGGTAATCCGTTTTTAGGTCTTTTCACTCTAGCCTGTTAGGTGTCTGGTTGATGAGGAGAATGCTATTAATGTTTCTCATTTTCTTAAAAAAAAATATAAATATATATTTTGATTGTCAATCCGGAGTTATGATATTTCTTTTTTTCAGGGATATTTTCATTCATAGCTTGTACATACTTCTAAACACTTACTCTCCAGTGCATCATATGGTGTGTTTTCAGTTATGACTGGTTTTAGTCAGTTGAGTACAAAGTATAAATCCAGCCTCCACACAGATTTCTTCTAGTCATAAGTGACAATATTGCCATGAATTTTTACCTATTGTCAGTCAGTGAACTGAATGTCTGAAATCATGCAGTTATCCAGTAGACCTGTATAGAAACCATGAATATTTGACATCTTCATATAAACACTTCAAAATTTTAATGTTCTGCAGTGACAGGTTCTAATGTCATGTGCTTTTTTTTTTTTTTTTAGAATAGGTAGGAAATTTTGTATTAGAGACACTGTAAGTGAATGGTAAAAAGCCTGAGTATTTTTACTGTATTGTTGTTACTGTCATGTGCTTTTCTCCTTTGAATTCTATTCTAATGTATGAAATAACTAAAAATGCTATGTTTTGGACGTGGCTCATATGCCATCTGTTCCATGGTTTGAGTAACGGTATTTGCTTTTGTGAACAGCTGATAGGGATGGGTTAAAGTTAGGAAGTAGCATAAATACATATATATGGGAAGGAGTTCTTATTACAAGTGTTTCTAAACTTACTGAAGAGTGGAAGATTCTCCAAAACACTTCTCTCTTTTTTTAAAATAGTGTAGCCTAGATTTTCTACTTGTCATTTCTAATTGTTTTGGTTAATATTTGTTACTACTTTTATTAGGTGTAATTTCTGTTCCTACTTTTAATTGAATTGCCTTTCATTGTTCTAAGACTTCATAATTCGGTCAAAACCTTGCAACTGTAGGCACTTGGCAGTGGGATTAATTACTGTTGATGCAGTTGCTGAGTTTCAGCTTCTAAGTCTAGTATTTGCCGAATAATGTTTGAGCCCATCTTCTAACTATAGATTCATATCAGTAGTAATAGAGTTTTTGTAGTGGTTTTTATGTATAAGGCTACTTAGAGAGTTACTATACTTTCTAAAAGAAACCTTTGCAATTCTTGCAGCAACAAGCTTTAGAACTGGCATTGGATCGTGCAGAGGTAAGGAGTAGCTACATTGTTTGCTTGCACATAATATATTGGTCTCAGTTAAAAAATTACTATTGTACTTTTATATTTCTTCTGAAAGGTAGTAGAGGAGCATGTTACGTAAATGTGTGTGTATATAAATAATCACCCATACATGTTACACTGATTTTGCAAAATTCTCACTAAAATTGCAGTGTGACATATTTGCCTCTTACCCATTGTTCTGAGAACATCACCAGTTGCAATGATGATAGATTATGCAGGACTTCAATTTTCCCCTTTTAAACCAGCAAATCTGTGTGCTGGTACACAGAGCTGTATGTGGCACAATCAGAGCTGTACGGTGGTGGTCCAGAGAGAGCTGGCAGAAAAATATGGCTAAATCTGGTTTGTGTTTTTAAGGGTAGCCCAGTTAGAACAAAGAGGCAAGTGCCTTTGTGTTCATGTTCTTTCATGCTGACATCTGGTATAATGGTTACCTCGAACCCTGTTACGGGAAAAACACGTTTCTTCATTGAAATTCTGAACTAAAAAGTTAATCAAAATACTTTAGACAAACAATAGAGACTTGGAAAAACCTTGTTAGAATATAAGACACATTTAATGTGAGATAATATCTTTATTCTTTTGTTTTTAATGAATTCTATTTATAGTACACAGTTCTATAGAGAAAACTAGTGTAAATGCAAGAAAAAAGGGGAAAATTAAACTTCCTGAAGTTGGTTATGTTGGGGGGTACTTGACTTGTAAATAGTGTCGAGCCAGTACACATGAATTTAATTGTATTTTACCATGTTGAGTACATTAACTTCAGTAGCATTGACTAGTACAGTAGTGTTTATAACTACTACAGTAGTGTTTACTATTGTAATTACAAAACATGAATGTAAAAATCAAGACCTTGCTTTCAAGTCATGCCGTAGCCATGAAATTCTGTTTCACAGCTGAATTGAGTTATGTCCTTATTGATGACTGTAACATACATGTTTAGTACAGTTTTGAAACAGTCATGTACCATAAACATTAATTATTTTCTTTATCCATAGAACACTGTATGCTAATGATCTAAAGTTGCCTGGTAGCTAGAATTAAATTTCTTTGTGATATATATGTTATTTTTTGGTTGACTTCTCTTCTAGTACATCATTGAAAGTGCCCGTCAGAGACCTCCCAAAAGAAAATATTTATCGAGTGGAAGGTAGTAAGAGTTTCAGTATTTATCTTTTAAATATAATTTCTTTAATTTAATTTTGGTTACATTTTCATCTTTTTTTTTTTAATTTCAGAAAATCTGTATTTCAAAAACTCTATGATTTATATATAGAAGAATGTGAAAAAGAGCCTGAGATAAAGGTAAGTGGAAATTGCTGAGAAGCTTTTCATTGCTGTCTGAACAGACAAGTTCAGAAAATATTTTTTTTATTTCACCTAATTCCTTTGTTAAAAATAAATAAAATCTGGTTGCTGTAGGAGTGATCTAAGGCTAACACTATAGGAGAAACAATTGTTATGAATTTTATGGACTAAACTGTAATTTAATAGCATCATCTTAGTTCAGTTTGAAATAAAACCAAGGTGATGGTAACCCTAAATCTGATTTTGAAGGTAGAATGCTGGCAGAGGATTCTAAAGATTGTGCCCTTGAGACACTTTATATGAAAAGAGAGAATTTCAAAAGAATGGTCTAGAATGCAGAGGTGTATCTAACAAATTTATTGGATAACAGTGCTATTAAAATAACTGAGTGATATAATATGAATAGTAAGACCTAGACTGGCTTGAGCGACCTGTCTATTCTGACTTTATCCTGCGTCACTGCAGTCAGCTGTGGTCAACAACGCCACGTGCATTGTTGTCAGTATCACTCTTACAGAACCCATTGTCTAGCATGACTGCTCTGGGGAAAAAATGGGGAGAGTTTTTTAGAATGTGTGCTTTGTTTTAAATTCAGATTTGTTTTTTGGATAACTGATGAACTGCTAAGATGTTCTGTGAATTTTTTCCATAACATTAACAAAGAAGCTTAAACAGGTTTAGCAACAATAAATCCAAGGTGTAAAAGTCCCAAGTTACCTTGCTAAACTGTGAATATCAAATGGAATGAGAACAAGAAGTGTGGAATCTGCTGTACCGCTGCTTCCCAAGGAAATAAAAAACTACAATAAGACAAATGTGAACGAGATATTAGTTACTGAGCACCTGTAATTCTTTTTGGTGGTTCTGATGTAGTTGGTTTTATTTAGCATATGATGCTGATTCAAATCACAAACGTGAGTAAGGTGTTAAGCAAAATGCAGACTTGAAAAGATTAAAACATCAGTAGTGAATGAGTGACAAAATATTTGAGCAGCAGGGAGAAGATTGGGGTTGCTAGACTGAAATCTGGGGGGAAAACAAGGTAGGATTTCAATGCTGTAGTTGCTAAATTAGAAGGCACTTACTTGGCAAACTTACCCAACTGTAATAAAATTTAAGTAGTGAAGAGAGTTATCACAGTAGATGAAGTAGATTATTTCTGATCTAGATTTGAGTAAGAATTTAAGTTCTTTGTTGAAGAATTGGAAGCTTATTATGATAGAAAAATTTGTATTTAGAGCCCCTATTAACTAAGCTAAGATGTGGATAGTTAATAGATATCTTGTTCTTATGTTATGGATTATAATTATTGAAAATGAGAAGCTCAAAGATCAAAGTGCAAAGGTTAGAAGATAATGCTATAGTGAAGCTTCATCCATGAGCATAGGGCTGCTTATTTGTCTCTTAATTTGCACAATAAAACTGAAGAAGGAAATAGTATTCTGACTCGAGTTTGACCAATTACTTGAATGTAGCTTAAAGGTTTTATTGTACAGAACTATGAAAGTTTCTATCCCAGTGTTGTGCAATTTTGATGGTACAAGTTGTAATTATGCTCAGAAGCAATTTTTAAATTGACAGTATTATTTTTCAGTCTTAACTTTCTCCCTTTATCTTAGCTCTTGTAATGCTGCATTTCTCCCATGTCCCTATTTTCTACCCTGCAGTTTACTTGGTCACTCATATCCTTTTTCTTGGAGTTCATGGGGAAGACCAGATTTTCCATGATAATTCACAAGGGACTAATTAATTATTAATTCTCTAGTAGTCCAGTCTGCCCAGCTTCATTACTTCTCAGCGTCTCTTCTATTTGTACATATGCACACTAGAGAGAGAACTAACTATGCTGAGATGATTATCTAGAGCAATTTGCTTCATTTGGACACTAGTGTGCAGTGTTCCTGTACCTAAAAGTTGAAAGAAATAAAAATCTTAACAATGGTTTTGAAAACAGTCTTAAATACAAACACAGAAACAGACCTGGGCTGGAAGGATCTATACTCGGCAGGTAAATCTGAGGGGCTCCACTACCAGCAAAAAATGCTAAAAAATAAAAAAAAAATCACAGATCAGTCTGGTATTCTCAATTGGTGCCCTCTGACAGCTGCACATGGTAGCATCAGTGTGCAAGTTTAAGGAACAGAGGCCTTCCATAAAAATAAATCTCATGGCTATTTCATGCATAGACAGATTTCTAGGGAAAAAGGTGAACTGCTTACTTAGAAATTCTATGAGTGGTTACTAGTTAGTATAAATTAGTCAGTGCCTGTATTTTGGATGGAATAATGCCCTTTATTGAATGATCCGTTTTCTTCAGCTCATGAAAAGAGTGAAGTTCAGTTAAAAACTTTAACAATATTATTAGTAACAACTTCTAGAAGCAGTATTAATTCTGTGCCAATGATAGAGGAATCGAACTGGGTTTTTTGATTGCTTCCTTTCTTAAATATAACTTTAGTATAAGTAATTAATTTCTTCTTAACCTCTCTCATGTAACCCGATGATCCTTTTTCAAATCAACTCTTACAGAATTGTCATGTTCCTTTCTGTCCTCCTAATGCCATTGCATAACTAAATATCAAAGTATTAATCTATCCAACAGTGAGAAAGAACTTTTCTATCAAAAGATGACAATATCTCAGTTCTTAAGAGAAAATACATCAGAGTTTGAGCGTTGACTTTGCTCTTCGATGAAAATTACTGTACCCCAGGCTGCTTCATACTAAGTGAAAGCCCCATAGCTTTATCCTCTACTCAGCAACATGTCTGATAATTGAAGTAGTGCATGTGCAGTGTCTTATTCTGGGGTACATATAGTGGGTTGTTAACAGGAGTTTTAACTGCAAAACGTTTTGCGTAATGGGCTGTATCACCAGAGTCCTATGTGAGGAACTGGATTTCCTGAGTAGTCTCTACTTACACAGTTGCCATGACACGTTGTCCTCATTCTTCCCTGCTCTACTGCTTCCCAGTACCTCTAGAAAGATACATTGTTCAAAAAGAAATAGCCCACTGCTACTTAGTTGGATGTATGTGAGATGAGTTGGTAACTTCCAGTGAATGGTTCCATCCAGACCTGTTATTCAGCTATGAAATCTACCCTCCAACCACAAGGTGTAAAATTATCTGCCATTTAGAATTCATTGTTTTAAGTTCTCGGAGGGGGGGTGGGGTGTGTCTTTTAAAATTTTTAAATTTGTAGGATGTACATGGGGTCTTTGAAACATACTAATTAATTTCAAAAATCTGTTATTGTGGGAGAGATCATTACAGTTAAAAAAGGGAATAGTGTCTGCAGCTGCTGCATCAGATATCAGCAAATACAGATAAGGCAATGCAATTAAGAAAGCTTTCAAATGCTGTAATTCAATATTTTAATCCTGGAAAGAAGTGCATGCTTCTGTTAAAGTACTAAATATTTTGTTGCTATCGAACAATGTACAGTGTATAACTGATGGTGTAAATGGTGCTTCTAGAAATGATACAAATAATAGTGCGCTGTAGTTTTACAACATTGTAACATAGGGTCATTCTTGTTAACTGTGTTGCCTGTGGACTTATAATTCAAGAATTGTTTTTTTAATTTAAATGAGTGTGTTGGTTTTTTAAAAAAATCCCTATGTATAATCATACATAATGAATATACTCTGCTGAATACAGCCCAATTAAATTTAACTGCACTTGTTTAGTTGTATGCTTCAACATTAATCTAAATAGTACCTGTATTCTAGCAATTGTTTTTATTGCTACTGATTACTTGATAGTATCATGTTCATAAGCAATGTTTACTTTTAAAGCAGAAGCTGAGGCGAAATGTGAATTTACTTGAGAAGCTGGTTATGCAGGAGACGTTGTCATGTCTGGTAGTGAACCTCTATCCGGGAAATGAGGGTTATTCACTTATGCTCAGGGGAAAAAATGGTTCAGGTAATATTTTTGCTATTTATTTTTAAAAATACTCCATAATGGTATATAAATAGTCGCAATGTACTGTTATTTACTTTTAACTGTTTCACTTCTAACATAATCCCTTGTGGAAAAAAACACAACTGTATTTGAATTAAAAATTTTCATAGAGCTGTGAGGTGCTCAGAAAGGGTCTCTAATGGTGCAGCGTAAATCAGTAGATCTGAGTCTTTTTGATAGCCTTCCATTCTTTTGCTTTCTGTTAGCTTCCTGAGCTGCTTATCTGAGTTTTTCTTGCTTCAGGCTCCTTCTGTCATATTGTTTCTTTCGCTGCTTCCTAGATCTAGGTCTGACTAAATGCTAGTTGAAGGTGTCCCTGCTCATTGCAGGGGGTTAGACTAGATGGCCTTTAAAGGTCCCTTTCAACCCAAACTATTCTATGATAAATGCACCCGTGTTCCAGTTAAGTTGCATCTTCATGCCACGGGTACTATGACATGCCATAAGAGCATGCAGTACATCAGCTGGGAGCAAAAATTCTCTCCCATTGAGCTAGAAAGGCATGTTGCCCTTTGGCAAAATAAGAGCAAAATCAAGCTCTGGGAACACAAATAGATGTAAGAAAAATAATACTAGGCAAAAAAAATTGCCTGTTTGGATGGGTTTCCACAGGTACTGCTTTTTTTCCTGTGCAAGCTTGTTTTATATTTCACATTGTTAAAGTTTGAATTTGAGAGGCAAAAGAAAATCAGTATGTTTTGTTTAAATTCAGATTCTGAGACCATTCGGCTGCCTTATGAGGAAGGAGAGCTGCTTGAATATTTGGATGCAGAGGAGCTACCGCCTATTTTGGTTGATCTTTTAGAAAAATCTCAGGTTTGAAAGTCTTCTTTTCAAAAATAACTTATGTTTTATACCTAGGTAAACCTTGATTATTTTTTTTTTTTTAATGCTTCACATCAGTCATTCCAACAATAAGATGTAAAACACTTGTGTGTTTGGAGAGGTAATATTTAATACTGCAAATAAATATTTTATTGATATATAGGAAAAAAAATAACAAATGGTGGGGAGAGAGGTATAGAGGAGAGATTGCTGTGGTTAAGGCTGCCAGACAACTTCAGCTCTGTGCTCTAGCAAAATATCCTTTGTTCTTTATCATAAAATATTTGACATGGGAATTTCTTAAAACTACATTGCTGGCTTATGAAAACAGTGCATTTGGAGATGTATGTAGTAAAGACCACTGGTCTGACAATATCAGTGATTAGTTCTATTCATAGGATCACTGAATATTATATGATATATAAGAAACTCTTTGGAGGCAGGAGCTACGGCAGATCGGTAAATAGTTGTTTATTTACCAGGGTTTTTCTTGTTTCAACTAGGTTAATATTTTTCATTGTGGATGTGTCATAGCAGAAATACGTGACTATAGGCAGTCTGGTAACATGAAATCTCCAACGTACCAAAGCAAGCACATTCTTTTGCGTCCTACAATGCAGGTAAGAAGTGTTTCTAAGTCATTCCTCGCTGTTAGGGTAGTTCCTAGACTGGATATGAGCTATTGCTGAACATACGTTAAGAAATCTTATTATTTAGTTGAAAGCTAATTGCTATTATCTTCTTCCTCAGACTTTAATTTGTGATGTGCATTCTATAACAAGTGACAACCACAAATGGACGCAGGTGGGTTAGCAGTTATTTTAGAACTTTACGGTGATGTGGTAAATACACAATAAAATAAAATTTATTTAAATTATTTATTTGTGTAATAAAATCTGATGAACAAAGCTTACTATGTTTTTGATTAATTCAAACTGTCAGTGATGTGCATAGTGCTGCATGGGGCATGCTCCAGAGACCTTCTTAATAGCATCTCCCCATAAGATGCTGTAGAAAACGATAGGATTTGCTAAAAGTTTTGTAGAACCAGACCTTAATTTTTGGTAATGCAGAATGACAGTATTGGAGTTACTCTATCTGGTTTACCTTACTTTGTTCAACTTCAACATACATCCCCAGAACAGCTGCTGGAGTCTAATGGCACAGTTGCTCCTCTTGCATCATTTTACTGTTGATACTGTTACAATAAAGATAATCCTAAGTAACTACGGTTGTGCAGTTATAGTTAGTTAAATGCTGAATAGCAGGGTGTACTCAACGTCTTTGTTTGTATTTCATGCTCAAATCCTTTTCAAACTGTAATCTAAAGTCCCAGGTAGATCATCTTTATGGCACTGGTTGCCAGTCCATCAGTATAAATAACTGACACAAAACGCATTTCATTGCCACTAGTACTCTATTTAGAACAAATAAAGAAGACACAAACACACAAATAAAAAGAACATGCCCTCTACTTTTCAGGATTTATTTTCCTATTTGAAACTCCACCCAAAGCTCTAAGTAATGCTTAGTGATACTGTTGAATATTTTCTTTTGTTGACTGTTCACACACAATTTTTTCAGTTTTCTTTAAGATAACGTGCACATATCCATAGGTATATGTCAACTTAATTAGTGTAAAAGTAGTTATATTTTTACACTTATTAATAGCTGTGTATATTACAGGAGGACAAACTCCTACTTGAGAGCCAACTTATTTTGGCTACAGCAGAGCCTTTGTGTCTTGATCCTTCAATAGCAGTGACCTGTACTACAAACAGACTCCTGTACAACAAGCAGAAGATGAACACTCGCCCCATGAAACGGTAGTTTTCAGTGTGAAGCGTGTTGAGACTTTCTTTGGAATTTTATGAAGTGTTTTAAAGAAAAGTATAAGCAGTACTTTACATGAAAATTGTGCTTTTCATATGCAGTCCTCAGAGTAATATCTACTTAAATATTAGGAATATGAGGAACAGTGAAGAAATTATATCTTAATTTTAAGTGCTCGATATTATACTACATTTCAGTTAGCAGTAGATACTGTAATATGCGTATTTTTACATATCAAAAGTGTGTATATATATTATTTTCTTAATGAGTTATTGCAGTTTTGATTTTGGTTTTTTTTATAATTCAGGTGTAAGCAGAGTCAGGTGGCAGCTAAGTAATATTAAAAAAAATATCCAAGTGGGTATCCTGCATGTTGGACTCTGATGTGTTAAAAGTTATGTATGAGTTTAACCCTGAATGAGGAAATCAAGGGAATCACTTGTATGCTTGACACTTAGGCATATTAGAATAATAGAAAATTTAAAACTAATGTGAAATGCACAGATAGAGAATATTGAAATTATTTATCTTTTGGGCATCGTTCTTCACTTTTTTTCCACAAAAGCTTGAAATGATTCACGTTTGCTCTGCTAAAAGGGTTGCATTCACTCTGTAGAATGACAATGTACTAATGGCCTCTCAAAATTACTAAAATATTTAAAACTAGATTTGCATTGAAATGCTATGCTAGCATACAACCAATCTAAAAAAGTTTAAATGGTGAAATTGATCAAGCTGTGCTTAAAGTTAGAGCTTGGTGGTCTACAAACTTTCCAGTAGAAAAACATGCAAAGGTGTTCAATGAAATGTCCAGAAGAGCATTAATCTACCAATGGGTTTGGCATGAGACAAAGAATGGAGAGTAGTTAATATGTTTATAAATTTATAGTTACATAAGCAGAACACAGATCTTTTGACAGAACTGAAATCAATGATAATAATTTTTTTTAGCTTGGCAGCTTTTCAGTTACTCATTTTGACCATGTACTTCAATTACGCATTTCCAAAATAATCCCATTCATAGTGCTGAAACACATGAACAGAATATTAGGATTTTTAAAAAATACAAAATCAAGAGTTTAAGTGTAATCCAGAAGAGCAATTTTGAATTACTATTTCAAAACCTGACTTCTAGTCTCAATGTGAGTAGCATTTCCCTGCGTACTTTTGTGTTTGTACACAGGCAGTGGGGAATTTCATTTTGATGGTTTTACAAGCTTATGTGTTATTTTACCATAGGTGCTTCAAAAGGTACTCAAGGTCATCTCTGAACAGACAGCAGGAAGTAGCTCACTATTCAACTCCACCTCAGCTCAGACTACTTGACTACTTACAGAAAAGAAAGGAGAGGAAAGGAGCCCAGCAGTATGACCTCAAAATTTCTAAAGCTGGAAATGTAAGTGTTCTGAGACATAGGTGGATATACTTCTAACTACTTATTTAAAACATTTAATACATTAATTCCACTCTTTCATCTTGCAGTGCGTAGATATGTGGAAACAGAACCCGTGCTATTTGACTGCACCTTCTGAAGTGGATGTAAGTCCAGTTGTTACCATTAGCAATTATTAGCAATTGTATTGAATGTTGTATTGTATGAAGAAGTGACTAAAGAGGATCTAGTATCAAAGAATGACCTTTAAAAAGTGGGAGTGACTTTAATGTTCAAAAAGAGTTTTCTGTACTGTAAGGTATAAACAGAAGCTAAACCCCATTGGGAATACATTGCAATTGTAACATGATAGGTTGAATGAGATAGTGCAAACAGACCTTTAATATTTTTCATTTGTGTGTTCAGTGCACTCATGTCTATTTTAAGATGTCTGATAATACAAAAAAATAGAAAAAGAGATGAAGTAAGGAAATTATTTAAAAATTAGTCACTTCTCAGCTTGGTAGCAATTCCTCTTTTTTGAGGAAAAAAAGTTATGATACTATGGGAAATAATATTTTCAATAGTTTAATGGGTTTTTTTATATGAGAGTTCTAGTTAGGAGTTCTTCCAGTCACTCTGTGTGCATTCTTCTTTCAGGGACTCTTCATATTCTTGGTTTCTGACACTGCCAAAGCACATACTGCTAGCATAGAGAAGGGACTCAGTAGACTAGACGAGATTGTAGCTTTGGACTTAATAGGGCTGGCCAGAGTGTACGTTGCACATGAAATGATGCTGTAAGTTTGTACAATCCTTCTTTCCCTTTGCACTTCAACAGTGTTGTACCTGACCTAATCAGAGTCTTTAGGAGTTACTGGTGGTGTGAAATTTCTTAACCATTCCACATTGCAGGCAGTGATTTCAATCTGTATTCTTAAGCAATGTTTCACACTTTTGTTAAGTTTAACATAGGAAATACGGTGTAACAGAATAAATTTATAGTAAAATTCTGAAGGTTCTCCGCTTTTTCTGAATGCATAAGACAAAAGGGGGATGCTGTAGGGGGTATCAAGTTATGTCTGTTTCTTGCGCTCACTTTTAAACACTGTCATGTTAGGCACTGTTAAAAACAAGAAGCTGTGCTAGATTGGCTTCAACTCTGGCCCGATTTGGCTATTGTTCTTTTTCTTCTGATATCTCAATTTTCTTTAAGGTGGAAAAATATGCCAAAGTGGAGAAGTCTATCAAGCCTGATGACTCACAACCAACTGTCTGGCCAGCCCATGTGAGTAGTTTAGACCTTTGGCCAAACTTCTTTGTCTATAGTTAAAATGCCTCTTATTTCAACAAAATCTAAGTAATGTGAGAATACTCTTCCCTCCCCCAATGTAATTAATCTTCCATGTGTTTTATAGACACAGAAAGATTACCACAGATACTTCTCGTTTTATACTGTGTAAAATGCATGTGATCAGTCTTGTAGTTTCCTCGGGTTTTCCAGAAATGCAAGGAAAATCACCTTTAATCTCCTGAGTAACACGTGCTGTGGCTATATAGTAAGGGAATCGTAGTAAGTTATGGAGAGCAGTACTGTGTTCAACCAGTTGCTTTCTTCACTCAAATACTCAAAGATTGATGGAGAAGAACTTCTGTTAAAATATTAAATTTGGAAAGAGATGAAGTAATATTAAGTAACTCTTACAAAAACCTCTTTCTGCAGTGTTTAAGTTGAACCTTGAGATTTTTGGCACAAATTACATGATTTGATAAGTAGTCCTTGATATAATTAGCCATAAATCAATTCGTAATGTCTTTCCTGTGAAATTACAAAGAATTAATCTTTATTAATGGTATCTATCACAATGTCTTTGTAATTTCATATTAGCAAAAAGTAATACTTTCCCATAGAACTTCATCTCCAGCTTTTTAGTTGGAACACTTGTTTGCATTGTCATAATTTATATAAAACTTTCTATGCACATTTATGCAGTCTGCCTTTCCATATCTAACACGATTATTTTGGCTTTGCAATATTTTTGTATTTTTTAGAGACTGTAAACTCTTCTTCTCATCCCTTTAGAGAACTACTTCTCAAATCACTTTCAATTTAGATAATGCACCTATTCTTATAGTGTTTCTTACTTTATTGTATGGAACTGGTATATTTTACTAGCTGTTTCTTGTTTAAGACTTATTTGGTTATTTTCTTCTGCCTTTTTAGGAAATAAAAGATGATTATGTGTTTGAATGTGAAGTTGGTAATCAGCTTCAGAAAACAAAACTGACCATTTTTCAGTCTCTTGGCAATCCCTTGTATTATGGTAAAATTCAGACACTCAAAGGTGATGAGGAAAATGACAACCTGTTAACTCCATCACAGTAAGTTGTGTGTTCATTTGAACTGTGCTGTGGTCTGACAGGTGAACGAAGGCAAACATTACTTAGCATTTTCAGTCATAAAAACACTCTAGAGCTAGAAATCTGATGGAAGAGTTTTGCTTGAAAAATTCAGCTAATGAACCTAAAATTTTTTAGCCAAAAACAAACCAAGACAAAATGTGTTCAAACAACCATTATGTCTTAAATGTACTGTTACGTTAAATCCAAATGTTCTTTTTCATTAAAGATATATTGTATTTTAAAAAACAAAAACAAAGCGCAAAACCCTAACAGCTCAAATTGTGGAGACACCATGAGACATTTTTAGCACTGTTTTTCAGTGTTACTCATAGTTTTGGCTGTTGTCAAAATTTGCCTGATACTTTGAAAACATAAGACTTCATTATATTGTGTTTACTCTTATTCAAATAAATTTAGGCTAAATAAGTGATGAAGAAAAACATGAGCTCCTAAAAAGCTTTGTAACTTTGAATTTGAATCTGCTGTTGTCTGTGGTTCTACAAAGGTTCTCTCTTCTTGGCTCTTTTTGTTGTGTACCAGATTCCTGAGAATCTGTGCAGCAGGGTAGACCCTATAAATTTCAGTAAGGCAAGGAACAGTGAGTCTGAGCCAACTTTAGTTCTGTTAGTGGAAGTTATTTTTGTTGTCTAGTATATAACTCCTATCATATTTTTTATTAAAAATCATAAAGTCTTCTTAATAGGATGTGTTATCCCTGGTCTGAGCTATTTACTGTTTGTTTCCATGCTGTCCTAGTTTAACTCCAGTGGGCAGCTGAGCACCACACAGCCACTCATTTATTCCACACCCCCTCCTCCAGCCCCTCTGGTGGGATGGGGAAGAGAATTGGAGGGGTAAAAGTGAGAAAACTCATGGGTTGAGGTAAAGACAGTTTAATAGGTAAAGCAAAAGCTGTGCACACAAGGAAAACAAAAAAAAAGGGAATTAATTCTCTACTTCCCATGGTCAGGCAGGCACTCAGCCATCTCCAGGGAAGCAGGGCTCCATCACCATAACGGTTACTTGAGAAGACAAATGCTATTACTCAGAACATCCCCCCTTCTTCCTTCCTCCCCCAGCTTTTTATCACTCAGCATGACGTGGTATGGAATATCCCTTTGGTCATTTGGGGTCAGCTCTCCTGGCTGTGTCCCCTCCCAACTTTTGTGCACCCCCAGCCTGCTCATTGATGGGGTAGGGTGAGAAGCAGAGAAGCACTGCTCAGCAGTAACAAAAAACATCCCAGTATTATCAACACTGTTTCCAGCAAAAATCTGTGTTTCAGCAGTTTCCAGCACAATCTTTGACATACCCACAAGACACTTAGGCTTATATTTCAGTGTAAGTGTATCGATATGGTGATTTATACGTAACTTTTCTCTTGTCCTTTTTATAGTAGCAATTCTGGAGCACTTACTCCCATTTTTTAAAAAATATAAAACTTCCATATTCTGTATTTTGCTTTGTAGGCAATTTACCCTAAAAGGAGGCCATATTAGACCAAGTGTGTATATTGCCTATACAGTTAAGAAGCCAAGTTTGTATTTCAAGTACTAAATAATACTGGATACAGTATCGTATTTTCAGCAGGTCTGAACAAAGAGCAGCATTGACACTCACTTGAAGTTTTGTGATTATAAAAATATATTCTTTTAGTCCAATTCATGACTGAAAATGTATTATACATTTTATATTTCAGGTTCCTTATTGGTTCGAAGACTGATGCTGAAAGGTAAATTAATGTAGTATATAAAACATTTGACTTGGTGCCAATTAATAAATTTTGTTCTTTTTAGCTATTAGAACTGTTAATGTTGTGGTTATGGAAACAGATGCAGAACAGATGAGGAAAACAGGAGGAATCATAAATAATAATAAAATTCTGAGAGCACTTAGCAAGAATTTCATCTTGACATTCTGTACGGTAAATTAGCAAGTGTGGGAATTGTTCATTTGAACTTTAAGTGTAATCTAGGACTTGTATATCTACAATTTATTTTTGTGTCGTGTGCATTACTTGTTTCTCTAGGAAAGCTGAATCAAGTAACAAAACAGTTTTCCAGAATATATTAGTTGTAAAATGATTATGGGTGGCAATTCTGGGATAGGTAACTGAGGCAGCAAAATAAGTATTTCTTCAAATGTTTGTCAGGGTGCATTACATTACAGATACCTGTGTTTCTTTGTGCATATGAGCACAGAACCTTTAAAAAGCAATCTCTGCCAAAGTCAGTTGTGGTTTTGTGTCTGCATAGGAGACCTCGAGGTGATGTACATGCTATAGCTCTTCCCCCCACACCCTCACCCTCTGATGTGCTTAGCAGGGGGACGAGTCCTTGATTTGGTCAAAAATTGACAATAATGTTCTTTATTTTAATAAATAATTTTCAGCAGGAAACTCTTTGCTTATATTCTGTCCTGGTAGACTTTTGCTGTTTGTGCTGAGTTGGGAGCCTGGTTGGCTGAAAACTAGAACAATAATACAGGGGTGTAGTTTTAACTGGGGTTGTTCTTACTGGGTTGCCACGGGGTTGCTCAAATCTTTCAATCAGAATAAGCAGTTGGATTTCAGGGATTAGGACAAGAAAAGCAGTAGAAGAGAAAGGAGGGCAGGACCACCTTTTTGAGTATGCAGCATTTTATTATTCTGTTTCCAATGTAATTTTAAGACAGTCTGAAACCTAATTGCTGAAATAAGTACATTGTGCCCTTTCCTCTGCTGTGTATCTTGGGGCCCATGCTTGTGTCTGCATTAGTCATATAGCAGCATATTGAATCAGTGCTGTACCAAAATAAAGCGTAGCTCATCACATTTAGGTGTAAGCTAATGGAAATATTCCAGCAGTTTTTTATTGAGGTTCAGTCTTTTAGAGTATAAGCAACAATGTGTCTTCAGCTTGATTTTCCAAGTCTGCAAGGTCACTGTATATTCTGCTTGTGTTTGTGAAACAGTATTCCCTCATCTTAGTTTTTTCCAATTAGTGATGGCGTAGTATTTGTTTTGGTAGAAAGGTATTTTAAACTTGTTTGCCTGATGCTATTGATCCTTTAAATTCCTGGGCACATCACTGTGGCACATCATATAAGACCTGTTGTTGTGGTTTTTTTCCTCAAACCAGGACACCTGTCTGTCCTGATGCTCAAAGAAGAGTGATCACTTTTGATGTGGTAACTGTTTCTTGGACTTACATTCGGTATGGACCTCTTAGTTCATGCCTTGCTTTGAGTCCTCATCTGACGTAGATCTCAGGTTAAAGGAGAAGTTCCAAGGGGAGCATAAGCAGAGGACACAGCTTTATAAAAGATTCAGAACCCCTGTGGGGGGAATGGGACCCCCATTGACTCACATCCTGAAGAACGGCAGTTGCTTTTGGGAAGGGAACTGTTTTGTCTACTGCTTGGCATATTCCTCCTAAAGAGTGTTTCTTAAACTTGTTTCTTAAGCAGACTGTATTTTGCATTTGAAAAAAAGACAGTGATTAAAAGAAAAGTTAAAATGGAATAAATTTAAGAAAAGAGCCCAGGAACATAAAGAGATATATAGAGATATAGGTGTGTTTTATGGAAGTGCATCTCTTATTTTATATAGATATATGTATACATAATGTATACTTATAAAACAAATATTTTATGACTATGGAACATATACAATTATGTGTTAAAATATATGTATCTACACTAGAAGTTCAAAGTTGTTAATCTTTTTATGCCCTCATTGTTTGTTTCAGAGTGGTGAACCAGTATCAGGAGTTAGTACAAAGTGAAGCTAAATGTCCTGTGAAAATGTTTCATAATTCAGGTGGATCAGTCAACCTTAGTCATCTTTCTCCAGGGAAGGAAATGGAAGTGAGTTTATCGAGCCATATGTTTCTTTTATTTGTGCTTGATTATTGAATTATTAGAATAAGTTTCTTCTATCCACATTTAAAAGTAAAATAACCTAAAAAGTTCATTTCAAATGAATTTTTAAATGCTTTATTGTCATAATCATTCAGAGTATATGGGAAAAGTTAAAGTACTTTTGTTTTCACTGTTCAAATGTTGTGTCTTTTAGCCATGTCTTTTGGTTTTTTTAGCCACTTATAGTATAGTTAGGTTCAAGGTTTTGTAGCATTTTCGTCTGTTCAGATGAACCTTTCCCAGAGCAGTATAATAAAATGCAGCTATGCGTTTTATTTTACAGGTCAGTAGACACAGAAACAGATGTAGTAGCTGAACTTTTTTCTTTTTATCTTCAGAAATTATTTAAATTATTTTCTCTTTAATCTGTTGATGAAAAATTAAAAGCAAACAAAATCAACAACAAAGAAAAACCCAAGCAACACCAAAATTTTTAAAGCACATATGTTTGCACGCTCACATCCAGTAGAAATTCCTGCATTCCCAAATTCTCATGCCTGTTGGCATTGCCTTGTGTGTTACTTGTGTCTTCTGGCTTGCTTGGTCAGATTCAGTACTCTAATGGTTAATGGTATTTGGGCTTCAACCAGTATCTGTTGAGCTTTGCTGCATCTTTCCCCTCAACACCTATTTTTAAACTGCAACAAGGTTGCTCTAAAAGAGGTATTTCTTGGTGGCAGCCAGAAGGGTGGGTGAAACAAAGGCCAGCAGTTGAAAGGAGGGGGTGCTTCTGTATGTGTGTAAACATATATGCACACAGATATATATGCATGCGTGTGTGTATATATATTGACTTCAGGTCAGTCTGCTTCTTTATGTTGACTATATCTATATTCTATCATCATCTATTTTATGTCGACTATATCTATTTTATGTTGACCTTATGTCTTCTGTTGACTATTTTATATCTATTTCATATCTTTTTTACGTCTGTCTGTCGATTTTGTCACATCTCTCTATCTCTTTTATATCTGTTTGCTATCCTCTGTCAATCATCTGCTTTATATCTATGTTAAAATCATGGTAACTTAGGGTGGGAGGATACTTCTGGAAGTTGTCTTCTCCAGCTCTCCAGGCCCTCAACAAATGCTGGACCAAAATTACTCAGGTTACTCTACCTAATGATCTAGTCCTCTTTTGAATGGGGCATTAGTCTTTAGTTTCAAAATGAAGAAAACAGGTTTTCATAGTAAAAGAGAGAGGTAATCCTCAGATTTTTCCTCAGAAGATTCTTTTTTATGAGCAAGCAATTAGAAACGTGTAGGAGGAGTGTCTCTTATTTCTGAGAATCGGTGGAAGCAAAGCTATCTAAAAAGGTTGATTCTGCACAGTGCTGGATTTGTTAGCTCAAGCACATCTCATTTAGTCTCCAGCACTGAAATATTCCATTCAGTATATCGAGAGCCTCATTTTTTTCTAGTTGCAGCAGGCTTTTAACTGTATGTTTGTTTAGACACTACTTTCATTTATGGGATACCTGCTTTACTGTAGAGTTTTTTTGACTGTGTCAGCTATTGGAATTACAGATTTAGGGTCTGCTGTGAGTGAGAGCTACAGACTTGATTAGCTGAAGTTAATTTCTATTCAAACAACCTGATAAGCAGGCTATAAGAACAAACAGCAAGGGAGCACCTTTCTGTTAAAAAGATCAGTGAAGTCCTGATCCCACTGATTTTCCTGAATTCTTACTCCTACAGTCGGGAAATCTGATCCTACTCTCTAAATCCTTATTGGTTGGAAATAGCAGATTTATACAGATGGTGAATGAATGAAATGATGTAATTTTTCAAGTAAGACCAAATTGTCTTTTTATTTAAAATGCATCTGTCACTCTTGCATTTGTGAAAAGTCACTAAGAAGGATTTCAGAATTACAGAGAAAAGTAAAAGGCTTTACATTTTTTTTTTTGTTTAAATTTTACCAGCACTTTCAATCTGCTTCTTGATGGTAAGCTTTTTATCTAAAGAGAGTTGGTCATAAGCTATGTTTTTAAAATAAATAAAAATCTGACATGTTTGAAGGGAATTTTGTCATGGTTTTGCGAAGTCTAACAGAAATTAATTGAATTGTCTTTTCTGTCAAATATGTGGAAGCTCACATTGTTGCTGTGGTAGTGTTAATTTCTCTTTCCTCCTAGCAGCCAGAAAGTATATCAGGCTCTGTTCAGTCTTCAGTATTGGGGAAAGGTGTAAAACACCGACCTCCTCCCATCAAATTACCTTCAAGTTCAGGAAGTAGCTCTTCAGGTAATTATTTATTGACTTGGGCATCTCCTTTCTATGTGTTCTGCCTATTGTAACGTGACATGATATAATACCCTTAGAAATTATTTCATTAAAAAAAACCCAACGATGTCTTCTCTGTGGAAAGAGCATAATTTTGTTGATTTCTGATTATATAGTTCACAAAATTGGTTTCTAAGAAATATTCATGTTAACGTGTACTCAGAGAACACTAATGTATTCTAATTATGCTTTTTCAGGTAATATTTTTAGTCCACAACAGTCAAGTGGCCATCTAAAATCCCCAACTCCTCCTCCTCCATCTTCTAAGCCTCCTGGTCTTTCTCGGAAACAATCTATGGATCTTAATCAAGTTAGCATGCTCTCCCCAGCTGCCATGTCTCCTGCCAGCTCTTCACAAAGTGAGTCACGACCTAAATTCTCCATTAAATCTTAGGCTTTTGCATAAATGCTTCCCGAGATAAACTTCTTAACCTGTGGAATGATGAAACTTATGTGTACAGTGTACCCTAAATTGTATAAGTTGTGCAGCTTTAGGCAGGTCTCTTGTTCACTGTATGTATTTTATGTTTATTGTAACTGTGTTCGTTTTTTCTGTATATATGTATGCACCCTCTGTGTATACGTTTTAATACATTTTATGCAATTAGTATGATCTCATTTATGAAAGGCTGGTAGATGATGTGATGAGATAAAATTCCAAAGTGTAGATTTTTTTTTTTTTCCTCCGGTGTAAAAACAGTATGTTAGATCAGTTTGCCTTTACGTAATTTAAACAACTGGTTTTTTTAAATGTTATAGGAGCTGGTGCAGTTGTATCTCTATGTATGTATATAATCTGATCAGTCCCGAGGTGGTGAATACAATAAACGATAAGATGATTTTTTAAAACACTCCTACACTGTTTACAAATCATTGCTGATTGCAAGTGTGGTGGTGATGCTGCTGATGATAGCACCATATTCTCAGGTGTTAAAATGTAAATTTCAATAATAAGTGACATCCTAATTTAAGTATTTTCATTAACACTGACATTGTAATTGTAGCTATAGATCATAAACATTTTTTAAAATATGTATGCGTCTTGAGACCTTTCGTGACCAGATTTGTTCAAAGAGAAATCATAGCTGCAGTTTTTCAATTTTTTTTATGAATAATTGTATACTGCACATTCCAGTATCCCGCACAGTATTTTAATATGCATTTTGCATTAAATAATTTAAAATCTGGATAGCTCGAGAGGTGTAACTTTTCTGCCTTCTTGTTGTGCACAAAGAAAAAAAGAAAACTTAGACAAGTTTTCTTCTAACATATTTACTCTGTCTTTATGTTAGTGCTATCAGTTGTGTAAATCTGCTGCACGCAGTTGTTACTTTAAGGCTCTGATCACAACAGCTGGACATTCACATCTATTTCCTTTCTTTCTGCAGGACATGAAAGCTAAAAAAAAAAAAAGAAAAACAAAAAATGACCTCAAGCTTTTTGGGGTTCTTGTTTTGTTTTTCTGTTGATAGACTGTGCTTACTGCATCCACAACAAGTATAGCTATACATGCTACATTTAAGCAGAAGGAATTACACAGTAACTCTTAAAGATGCAGTATTATCCTCTGGTTCTTAAAAAATAAATAAATTATTTGAGAGAACCTCTTATTTGTCAAATCTTGATATCTGATGAAATTTATCAATCCCATGATTATTGAAACAGTGTATGTTCTTCGTTGAATCTGTTGTTTTCCATGATATGTTTTTAACACGATGCTATTGCGCAGACAGTGCATATAGACTATATGTTTAACATTTTAGAACAAAAACATTAATTAGGTTAAAATGGTCACTAAGAAATTGTTTTATTTTATTTTAAGTACTTCTGAATGGAGTTACGACTTAATGTATGATAAATTATGGAAGGACTTAATGGAGAATACAAATCGGTGTATGGCTTAAGGAATTAAGCACGGAGAATGGGTTTTCTGTGTGATTATACTGCATCCTTAACAATGAGTGCGTGCTGCAACACTCGTGTTGTGTAGAAATTAACACTTGCAGTCTAAAAAATGGAACAAATTATCAGTGCTAAATAAGATTCCATTAACCTTATTATACGAAAAAGGACTGGCCTTTTATAACAAACTAGCACTCTTTATTTTTCTCAATGAGCAGGGTCTGGAACTCCTAAACCATCTACTCCTACTCCAACCAACACCCCTTCATCGACCCCACACCCTCCTGATGCTCAGAGCTCAACTCCTATTACCCCTTCTGCCACCCCTACTCCCCAAGATTCAGGCTTCACCCCTCAACCCACTTTGTTAACCCCATTTGCTCAGCAGCAAATGTCTCTGAGCCAGGCACTGCCTGTAATGACCATTCCTCTTTCCACCATGGTAACATCCATTACTACAGGAACAACCTCCACCCAGGTCATGGCAAACCCTGCAGGACTTAACTTCATCAATGTAGTGGGCTCTGTGTGGTAAGTTTTTTCTTCTTTGTTATGATGGTTTCTTAATTTGCCCTGGGTGGGTTGGTTACTGGGGCAGTGGGGAGGGTGGGAGCGGCACAGGACTCTCCAGCATCCATTAGGATAGATAGTTTTCAGGACCTGCAATCAATCCAAAAAGATTGTTCTCTTTAATTACAAAGAGAAGAGCCACTAGAAACTGTATTTCTCAAATATAAGGCACCTATTATCAGAACATTGAAAAGGTCTATTAAGAAAAATTTATTTTCAGCTTTTTGGATGCATATAATTGAATTTTATAAGACTTAACCTCTATTAAAGTGGTTTCTGAGGTTTTCCTGTTTAAGTTTGGAAACTTTTTTTATGAATCAGAGAAGTGGAATATCATATGCAGACCACTCTAAATGAAAATTAGAGATTAATATCGTGTCTATGAATGAAAGGTTGTATATAAAATACAAGAAAACAACAAATCTGGTTTTTAACAGTTAATTCAACCATTAAGGTTAAACATCCTTTGATCCTTAAAATTCATTTTGTCATTTAGAGAACAATAAATGCTGCCATCAAGAATAGATTGTGTGGTATAATGCAAGCTGCTTTTTAGACTACGTGAAATTCTGTGATCAATGTAAGATGGTCAGTGTAAGACACATAGTGTGCTTAAATACAAGTATTGGACACTTAAATTACTCATCCAAGGTGTTCAGCAATTGATCACTTTTGATTTAATTAGAGACAATTCTTCTTTTTATATAGTACAAAAAGAAAACTCAAACCTGTTCCTTGACTTTTTTGTTATGGCAGTACATCCATTTTGTTGATTTTCAGTATTTCTAGAATTGAAGAACCACTTGTGTTTTATTTTCCATAGATTATAACAAAGAAAAAAAAATCGTGTTTATGGAGACTATGGATTTACATATTTAGTTATACCCTAGGCATAATGATTTTTTAAGCTGCTTTGATGCTTTGTCCGTAATCCCATTCACAGCAAAAAATCGATTCACTTGTTGTGAGATAGAGGGCAAAAATTTAGTTAAGCAGATTTGCTTGTACCACTTGGGCTTGATGTCTTGTCTTTCCTCTTCTACAGTGGAGCACAGTCACTGATGAGTGGTTCAAACCCTATGTTGGGGTGCAACACTGGTGCCATAGCCCCTGCGGGTATAAACCTGAGTGGCATTTTACCATCAGGAGGCCTGGTACCAAGTGCGCTGCCCGCTGCAATGCAGTCTGCCTCTCAAGCAGGTCAGTGTGAACGAGTTGGAAAGCCACCCTTCACATAGGGACAGTGTGAGAGCATGTTGTAGAAACAGTGGATGAAAGCGGCCATTGTGTGCCTAGATTGTGTATTGGATGGCTGGAGGTGGGGAACAACCTACATATTTTGGCAAAGTGTAGGCTATTTTTTGAAATTGATTTTGGGAAGTAGACTTGGGGAAACATACTCTAAACCGGATTGTTTGGTATGCTTAGAGGAAGTTTGATAGAGACTCCAAATTCAAATGCAACATTGATAATGATGGTTGCCAGAAAAAAGGCATGACTGAACTTAGAAAGAGGCATCAAACGTGCGGGGCATTTTATTCTATCACTGGTACTACTTTATTCTAGTAGGACAATTACTTAGTTCCTTATTGCTTTCAAATACGACTATATGAATCTGTGTGCCTCAATATTCATTAAAGCAGCATTTAAATTCTTAGTTTACTTTTTCTGAAAAAATAATGAAGACCAAAAAACCAATAATGTATGATTATGGAATCAGATGTGTAGAAGAGACTTCAAGATACCCATCCCTTACACTGAGGCAGAGACAAATCTGTCTGAGCCACACTCAACCAATGCTTATTGAAACTGGCCTTTAACACCTTCACTAAAAAAGATCCCAGCCTCCCACGGTAGCTGTTTGGAGTAATTCATTATCCGTACAAAATGTTTCCTTCTAATTGCAGTGCACCTTCTTAATTGTGAATTAAATTATTTTTTTTCTCCTGTTCCTTGCAGACATGAAAAATAGTTG
The DNA here is from genome assembly GCF_001431845.1 of Calidris pugnax. Lineage (NCBI taxonomy): Eukaryota > Metazoa > Chordata > Aves > Charadriiformes > Scolopacidae > Calidris > Calidris pugnax. Next base: position 19,428,016 of record NW_015094510.1, read on the forward strand.
TTCACCCTTCCTCTTTACCTTCTAAGTATCAAACATGCTGTCATGTCCCACATTTGTCTTCTCTTTCTGCTAGGTCGTATTTTTCAAACCTTTCATAATCCTGTCACTCTCTTCTAGACTGTCCAATTTGCTTACATCCTTCTTAAAATGTGATAACCAAAACTGGACACAAGCCTGAGCTTGGCTGATTTACCACTGTGGAGCACAGCAGAATAAATGCATCTCATCTCTTTCACAACATTCCTGTTAACATTTCCTCAAATGAGGTCTGCCTATTTTTTTTATTTGTATTTTTCGCAACAGCATTATGTTAACCTAAGAATGGCTTTACTGGTTTAGGCCAAAAATCCGTCCAGTTTGTATCTGTCTCCGACAGTCGCCATAAGAGGATACTTAGGAGAGAGTTTGAGATGAGGCAAAAATGTGAAGTGAAACATCCCTTATATACAACTGTACCTCTTCTGGCAATCCACAGCTTTGAGACTTTCTCAGCTGAAGACTATCCACGTGGATCTCTGTGCTTAATATCCTGTGCTAGACTTCTAGTCTGTGGATTTATCTAATTGGTTTTTGAACCCATTTATATTTTTGGCATCTACGGCATCTTGTGACAGTGAGTTTTATAAATGTGAACTGTGTGAACAGGTTCTTTTCTTTTGTGTGTTCTATAGTTTGTGATATGGATGACTTGGATATGTTTGTGACTTGCTGTAACTTCTCACGTCCTTTCTTGCTGTACAGACACAAAGCTAGTTACTCACAATTTTGTACTCGTTCATTTGTCTTTTTTAATTCAATGTTATTGATTTTTGGACTCTTTCTTCAATTCCCTGGGATTACTTTGAATTCTAATTCTGTCCTTTTGAGCACTATCAACCTTTACCAGTTTGGTGTCACATATTTTTACATGCACACATCAGAGGTGGGAGTAGGGAGCTGAGCTAGGTCGGTGGCAGACCTCGGGGGGATTCTGTTTGACAGCTGCTATTTGACTGGAGTGTTTATATCTGTTCTATACCCAACTCATAGCATACTACATATACATCTTTTTTTAGTGTAGCTTTGAAGAGTGCCACGGGTAATAGTGCCAAAAGCTCTCCAAGTCAGACATACCTTGCCAGAAGCCCTTAGTGGGGTAGGCAGTTACTAAGATTTGGGGTGGGATTTTCTGTTTAACAATTGAGAAAATGAGAGCCTGTTACTTCATTGAGCCCTTGGACAATTCTGGATTTACTGTACAAACAGTAAAACTTTTTAAAGCCAGAGGAAGAATCACTGAAGAATAACTGCTGCGATATTCTCCACATTCACTTTGTGTAAATGCATGCCCAGGTTATAGGTTACTGGATACAGTGTTTAGTAGTGCAGTTTTCTTTCGTTTAGTCGGCTCTCTTTAGCTTTGAATCTGGATAACTATGAACTTGTAAACATTACAGAAAATGCAGCACTGGATTAAGTATAAAATTTAAACTTGCTAGTTTTCCAACTACTAAAATGTTTAGAAATTATCCCAGTAGAAAGGTGTATTAATTGCAATACACATATATAATTAAGTGAAGAGTTCCTACTAATAAAAAGATGTTTTCTTTAACAGGCAGCCACTTTGGTTTGAAAAATGCATCAAATCTTCGGCCCTTAAATCTTCTACAGGTAATTGATATACTTGGACACAATAATAATGATAATTTCTTAATTATCTTTAGAGACATGTTTAGTGCTGCTTACTGCATTGCCTCACACAGATCTTTGTAGCCAGGTGATCAGACAAACCCTAATTGCCTATTTAAAACACTTAGAGCAAGAGAAGAAGCTACTTCCATAAATGCAGGAGGTGGAAATTACATTCTTAGCTCACAACAGAGCAGGTAGTTCTCAGTAACAATCTAAAAATGCTGACATTTGAATTCATGAGATTAATACTAAAATATAGTCTCCAATTTCAGGATTTGTCTAAGTTCTTATTGCGAATTCATTCTTTAAACTGAAGTTAAAATTATTTTAAAAGTACAAAACAGTAGAATCACTCAGGAGTTACACATAGAAGGCCTAAAAGTTGAGCTGAACACGCACAGGTAGGTGCAGTATTAGCTTTAAAGAGCTTGTGGTAATGGAAATAGACATTCATGTGAGACAGGGAGTTTAGAAGGTCTGTACATGCTTTCTTTCCATTAAACACACATATAGATACAAACATGAGCAAAAGACGCTCATTATGTCAGAGCTCCATTTAAAAGCAGAGCAGGGAGTGTTTGTGGAATCAAGTGGAGTTCTTGGATCTTGAAATCAGCTGCAGTTACGGGTGCAGATGTGCAGCTTCAGCATTCCACAAATGTTGCACCAGGCTTCAAAAATACCAGTAAAAGATGAGCTGTGGCTCTGCTGCTTCCTCTTCTCACTCCTGTACACACTCCAGAAACATGGAAAAGGGCAGGCACAGGAGGCAGTTATGCCAGAGTAGAGCTCTTCCATAGAATTTAAAGTTTGTATTTGTTTGATACCATGTTCAGAGTACATCTTTTCAAGATACTTCTGCCTCTCGTATAAGCCAAGAATAATTTGGCTGAAATTGGTGCAATTAAAGCTGCGGCAAGGGAGAGGAATCAAGACTGTTTCACTTAAACATTTTTTTTATTATTTTTTTTTTGGTCAGACTTTGCAGCTTGTTAGTTGGAAACCTCTGTTGAAACTCAGTGGAATATTCTGAAAGTGAAGATAATACACAGGGCTTTTGAAGACTAGCCTTTTCACTTCCAGTATCAGTATGATCTCTACAATTTCAATTAGAGTAATAAAAATGTATTTTCCTGTGGAAATATCTCACTATAATTTAATGCAGGTTCATTTGCTGAGCGTAAGGCTTTTTCACAAATAACAGTAATTGCAAAGTGATTAATTTTAAAGGAATTAACAAAACAAGAAAAACCCAAGCCTCCAAGGAGCACTTCAGGGCATGTTCTAGTGGCTGAGATTGTAGGGGTTTTTTGTATGTATGGTTGGACTCTGATCTCAGAGGTCCTTTCCAACCATGGCGATTCTGTGATTATCAATGTCATGTTCATCTTAGGACAGTGGGGAAGCTCAGGAGTTTGTCTGAATTATGGCTTTTGTTTTTAGTCATCAACAACTTCCAGGTGGTTAACTTAGTTTTTAACCCACTCCAGCAGCAGCAGCTGTCACATTTTTTCTCCTCAGCAGTGATCTCAGCAGCCTACAACCTGTAGGCCAGGTGTGTGCCAACAGCCCTCCCTCTGGGGTGCGTGGATGAAACAGTTTCTGCCATTCTCCCCATCTCCCCCAGTAAACGAACAGATCTGAAGCAGAGGGGGAGGAAAGTCTTCCTCCAAAACCCTTCTCAGACTGCAGAGGCCTCCTTGCCATGGCTGAAGCTGGGTTATGCTACCTTTATTTATATCCTGTATCAAAGAGCTGTAGCAGAACAACTGGTTAAGCATTGTCTTACTCTAGCGTGAAGAGAGCCAGCCCTACTGTACGGGTGGTGTAAAATCAGCTCAGTGTTGTCCTGTTGTATCGTAACTAGCAGGTCAGATGAGCAGAGAAGAAACACAGTCAGGAGTCCTAGAGGAACCAACACGCTGCTGTGAGTTGGCTTGTGGTCCCCACTGCTGCTGTTCAACAGAACTGTTCTCTTTGCACCAGAGAAAGTATCAGTTGGCTTTAAAGCTGTGATCATAGAATCATAGAATCATTGAGGTTGGAAGAGACCCTTGGGATCATCGAGTCCAACCATCTACCCTACTCTACAAAGTCCTCCCCTACACCATATCCCTCAGTACCGCATCTAAACATCCCTTAAACACATCCAGGGACGGTGACTCCACCACCTCCCTGGGCAGCCTATTCCAATGCCCTATCACTCTTTCAGTGAAAAATTCCTTCCTAATGTTCAATCTAAACCTACCCTGTTGGAGCTTGAAGCCGTTCCCTCTCGTTCTGTTGTTAATTACCTGTGAGAAGAGACCAGCACCAACCTCTCTACAGTGTCCTTTCAAGTAGTTGTAGAGAGTGATGAGGTCTCCCCTCAGCCTCCTCTTCCTCATAAAGCCAACATCAGTTGGCTTTAAAGCTGTGATCTTAAGACTCGTGCTCTACTGCTGCCTGTAGTTAGTGTTAAGAGCCTTAATCGCTGAAGAAGTCTAAAAAGTCTTGATAGAGACCAGTCTGGTCACAAAATTACAAATTTTGAGTGGTTGGTATGTTCTAAAAATCCTCCCAGCACTAATGCAGCGGTTTGGGAAAACCAGCTGCTCTGCTTTTGTGTTCTTTATCTTTTGTCTTCCCTGACATGCAGGTCTTTTGTTTACCAAATAGTCTCGGCTGGATACTGGGTTTGTCATAATAATTTTTCTTTTGCTGCTGTCGACTGTTCATACATGAGATTCCTCTCTCAAATGTTTTTATGGTGTGTAGTCCCCTGTCTCACGGGCCTTGTTCTGGAGCGTGGGACAGTTTAAAGGGAGACTTTCAGATTTATTCTCAGAATCCAAATGTCAGTAACTAGTTGAATTGCTGAAAATAATTCATGCAAGCTCATGCTATTTGGTTTTATTTTCTAGACAGTGGGCTTTAAGGGCATTTACAAAAAGGCTGATGTGAGTTCTAGTCCTTCTTGCAGCAGAAAGTTCTTCTGAAGGAAAGCAATCTCTGCCTTGCCTAACTTGCCCAAAGGAACTTTTCCCTTGCCACGCATCACAGAGTGAGGGTAGGGTTGTTAGGTAAAACAAGCTATAAGGACAAGAATGTATGTGTTCACAGTGCTGTAATCCAAATGCTTAGTAGAAAAAAAACCCTAAGTTCAAAAAAAGACCAACAATTTTCTGTTGCCAACAGAACATACACATTCTCGTCTCATACTTTGGGTTTTCCCCCAGATGTTGGTTCTATGGCTTTCTGAGTCTTTCCTGGTTGTCTTCATCGAGATGGTCAAATCTTGTTAATGTGCAATTTTTTTGGCAGTTTACCTGCCTCTTAGTGGCATTATTTCATGCGGTTATTCTAAAAAAAAAAAAAAAAAAAAAAAAACCACCCAAAAAAACCCAAAACCACTGCACCTTCTAGAAATCCACCAGGTCAAAAGCTTTATTTGTTTCTACTGACTGATAAGTCATGCAGTTTACTTGAATTGTATATATAATATTTTATTTCCCCACTTTATGGATTGATACATAATTGAAGTTCTAGAAAAGGTCATAATTCAGACACCAGCAGACACTACATCAGACTCCACCAATCCCATTTAAGTGATTACTGTGAGAACTACTCTGTTCTGAAAATAAAATTTTAAAAGCAGGTTTGGGGTTTTTTTATGAAATTAAGGAGTGTGGGGCACAATATGAATATGTGACTAAGTTTCAGACTTTTGACATTTTGATTGATGAGGAGCTTTGCACATGGGTGCTTTCAGGTGTCACGTGAGGACTTTGGGGTTGGGATGGAAAATGTCATAAGGTCACAACCATGAACTGTAGTCTCTGCTGACTGCAGAGAAGTTGACAACAAGAAGGGACTTCTGCTGGGTAACAGGCATAACACCATTTCTGCCAACACAGAGCTATTTTGGGGCATTCAGCATCTGTTTGTTCTACATTAATGGTGACAACATTATAGCCTGTGTCTACGCGCAATGGAAGATGTAGAGTTCAGTGGCTTTTAAATGACACTTCAAACGTTTGCTTTCACGCTGGTTTTATTTACTTATTCATTGATGCTGAAGTTTGGCAATAAGGATCAAGCTTTCCATTTTTGCTAGGGGTCTGACCAAGGTCCATCCAATCAAGATCAGGCATTATCTGCCCAACAAGCTGCTGTAATTAACCTGACCGGGAATTTTATGCAACCTCAAGCCACAGGTACGTGCTTGCTGAGCCTCCTTCTGTAGTTAAGTGTGTACCTTGATAAATTCACACTGAAATGAAGTTTGGTCTTAAAGAATTCTTACATTAGATCAGAATGATTTTACTATTTATTATCAGCACATAAATTATACAAAAAATACTGGACTTTCAAAGCATGCAGTTTTCTGCTTTGCTTGGCAGTTCAGGAAATTGATAATATCACATGAAAATAAGGGAACAAAAAGAGACAAAAAGAAAACAGAGGGGGCTTCCATGCCAAACTTCATTGAGGAATGTTTCTTTAACTGTGTGCTTAACATCCAGTACGAGAAACCTCTTTGTGTCTCCACAAGCACTTCATAATCTAATTATGTTCTAACTAACAGAGTACCCTATATCACGTGTACTTTATTCTGCGCTGTTTCCAGTTTGACTCTGAAACTAATTCTATTGATCCCCCTTTTCTGTTCCACTCTCTTCCTATGTCTTCCTTGCCTGACCCTGACAAACTCGACCTCTTTGACCCGCTTGCTTTCCCCTTCTCCTTCCTTAGTGTTGTCTCAGCTTGGCTCTGCCGTGAACAGACCTGGGCAAAGCCTTCCTCAGCAGAGACTCCAGCTCTCCTCTGCCTTACAACAGCAGCAGCAACAAGCCTTGCAGCAGCAACAGATACAAGTAATCCAGCAACTTCACTCTGACTGTGTTTAAAAAAAAAGAAATACAATTTAAACAATACAATTCTCAGCTCCGAAAACAAAAGTCTTGCCCCTTTGACTTTCCTTTCCCTTTTTTATTTTTTTTAAAAAACCCAAATGTCTTTGTGGTCTCACAATTGAAAAAAAAAACCCTACGTTAATTATGGCAGACTATATCAGGAAAGATTTGAAATCTGTGGTTCTCTCAGCTTGGAGCACTGAATTTATTTTTATTCATTTAAGCCATCCACCTTCCTGATTTGCTAACATTCAAGGAGTGCTTGTGGCACATACCTAAACAAGCTCTGCCAGGTGCCAGTAGATTTCAAAATAGCATGAAATGTAAGCATCTGTAAGTTCAAATGTAGCACCCCTGCAGTCAGTGCATGGGAGCAACAGCTCTGGCAAAGCATTCCTTCAGCATTCAGATGCTTTATGAAAATACTTCAGTATTTTTTTAGCGCACAGTCTCCTCTTTGTGATACGTAAGAAAACACACCCAGTGCATACACTGAAAAGGTATTACGTTAAAATATGCACTACGTAACCCAAACATTCACTGAAGTTGCTGAGTTACTGCAGTTACTGCAATGGAAAGGGGCAAAGAAACAAAGGTGTCCAAGTACGTGTGTAAAACTGTTACAACCCGCCCTCAGCAGGCTTCTGTGCCACTGGTGCTGCTTGACTGTACCCATTGCCCCACTACTACTCCTGTTGTCGACCTGGTGCTTCATTTTTTTCTTTTTCCTTTTCATTTTCCACCTTCCTCTCATTCTTCCTGGCACCAAATGCAGCTTTACAGTCAACACTAACAAGCTTTTTTCTCCCCCCCTTCTCCTTCCCGGCAGCAGTTGCGATTCTTGCAGCATCAAATGGCTATGGCGGCGGCGGCGGCAGCACGAGCAGCTCATCTGCATCATCAACAGCTTTCAGGCAGCAACTCAAAAAGTAAACGGAAAAGAGCCACACCGGCCCCTCCAAAATCCTGATATTTGCCTTTTTTTTATTTTTTCTCCCCCTTTCTAAATAAAAAAATACAATGCAGAGGGGATATTTTATTTTTTTTTAAGATTAAAAAGGAGAAAGCTTAAAAACAAATCAGTGTTTTACATTTCTGGTGGGAAAGTGAACTTTTAACATTACACTGAAATAAATGAAGTGGTTTTGGAAGCCAACCCTACAGAACTTAGGAGATTTCAGCTATAAAGCAGCTAGGGGCTGATTTCCTTACGTCACTTAATTTTTTAACAGAACGTTTTATCTTGTATTTTTTACCACTCAGCAGCATTGTACATAGTATAAGGATGAAAAACATTTTAGAAAAAAGGAACTTTGTAAATGTAGTATTGGTATTTGTTTATTTAGTATAAAAGGTTTGTGAACACTGTAACAAATACAATTTTTACAAATCCATTTTTGAAAAGATCTCTCTTTTTGTTCAGTTGGGCTTTATACTTTTTATTACTTTGTCTATCAGCTTCTTTACTTCTTTGTGCCTTGTAATTGCTCTGGTGATACAGTCCTGAAGCTTGGCTCCTGTGAGAGGACTTCCACCTAAAAATTAAAGGGAACAATTTGATTTTCTATTTATACTTCAGTTGAGTATCTCTGTATGTGTTTTCCAAATGACAATATTAAGTAATACAGTCATTCTCATGAGCAAAAACTTTCACCTGGGGAGCTTACAGCCTCCCCAGCTCAAGCCTTGGGTAAAGAAAACAGAAGTAAACTAGAGGTGTAACAGGAGACGTGCTCAAAATATGTCATTTGCTGCGTGTAGGTCAAGCTGTGACTTCATTTTGAACTTGGAATACAATAGACTATTTCAGCTGGAAGGGACCTACAACTTCAGTCATTCCACCTTTTTCAAAATTAATTTCAAAAGCAAGTCATTTAATAAGTACTCAAGCAGACAGCCTGTTACCATAAAACACATATTTTACAAAGAAAAGCAGGTACATAACATCTAGGTGAAGAAAACATTATCAACTCCATAGTTTCCTGTATAATAAACTTGGAAGTACCTGGTTTATAGACAGAACATAGTCTGTCTTCATCATCAGTTACAATAGTTACTGTTCCCGTTGCCAAGTCTTCTTCTTCAGCAGTTGGATCAACAATGAGTAATGTGCTTGAGAAAGAAAACAGACGTGGACAAGTCAGTATCTGTTGCTCCATTAACACTATTGCAAAGTGCACAAAACTTATTCATTCTACTGTAGTCCTCCAAACTAGCTGCAGGTGGACTTAGTGCTTAGGCTTACCTCTTCTCTTAGCAAAATGCATCAAGTCAAAAAAAGGGGAAAACCAAAAAGTGAAGCGGGAAATTCCACATATTCAAGTGCATGTGTCTGGTAAAATAGCAGTTGTTGAATATACAGCTTTATGCCTAAGTTTCAGAGATTTGCGACACCCATGTATTGCAGGAAAATGCCATTTGCAATATGCAGTCACTTGTTGCAGTTATGCAAGGAAAAGGGCACTGGGTTTAGGTGTAGGCTGCACTAATCGCTACTAGACCTTAAGGCAAAACTCATTTCCAATGGTAAATTCACCAAAGTAGTTCTCAGTTTCTTGTCAGAGAACTCTACCACCACTCAGACTGGGAAGAGTTCAGAAATGGATTTACTGGGTTCCTTCAGGTAGCCGAAATAAGCTGTTGCACATCCCATGATGCAGATCGTTAAAAAGAGATTGACTATTGTTATTTTAAAACCATTTAATAAGTTAAAAATAGAGTAAACCAATGGAAAAATTAAAAAAAAAAAAAAAGGATCTAAACTATAAGCCAACTTTGCACAAGAAAAACTTGAACTTAAAAAAAAGCCAACCAACCAGCCACTCTTCAGACTAAGTTTCTTGAAAAAAAAAATAAAAATAATTAAAATCCCTACCATTACAAACATTTGGCTGAAGGGCAGGTATCGTGACAGGTAAGACTTTAGCTGCTTTCATGAAGCTTCAGTTGATACTGTTAAACTAAAATTTAGTAGTGATGTGATGAAACTCAATCGAGCAGCTGGAGCACAGCTACACCAAGCGATGTTTACGACAAATTTGCAGGGGGGAAGTCAGTAGCAAGGCCATAGGAGCTGACTGCAGCATAGAGATGGGAGGGTAATGGAATTTCTCAACTTGAACTCACATGCAATGCATAATTTAAGGTTTTCTTGATAATTTAAAACTTTACCAACGGTTTCAGATTGCCATTTAATAGCAATAGTGTAATGAAAACATCACTCCGTAGCCCCACTACTCACAAATCCTGCTTTGTTAATGCCACCCACGTGCTCTGTGCGGCATCGGCCCTTGGTGTGACACGGGGACCTGGCGCACATGGAGCGTTCGATGCATCACATTTATTATTTATGTACAGGTTGGCTCCACGGGAGCCAGCTGTGGAGCTGCACAGCACTCTGCACCAGCACTCCTCACCAGTTGTGGTGAGGAGCCACGCTCTTCAACAACCCAGAAGTTTTATTTATTCAAGGAGGGCTTTTACGCAGAAGAAAAATGTCTCTGGAAGCCAGAGTATTATTTAGAGGGCTGTGTCAACAGCTGTAGAAAAACTAATAATCAGAATTTAAAAAAAAATAAAATCCAAACCACCCAACAGAGGCACACACCCCCCTTCAATATTTAGTTTTAGGAGCTAAAGGGAGACTTGAGTAACTCGTTTGATGCAACAGTTGGTTTCAGTGAAGGGAACAAAGCCCAACAGGCTGTCACTGAAAACTTTCTGCCAAAAGCAACTTTTTTGTCTATCGGTAAGTAGATGTGATAATCAGTACGTATATGTGACTTGTGTGCAAATAATATCCTACTGACAACCAACTGCTCATCCTGCTATCCAAACTCTCAATCTACATCAAACATCACTCAAGAACTGGTATTAAAGCAATTAACAGAAGCTCTGTTCTGTTATTTGAATTACTGGTAACTTTCTGCCTTGGTTCATTTTTGGCAATCAATTGGTCATCATTTGATTTCAGTGCTTCCCCCACCCCATCTCATATTTGAATGCAAGAGCCTGTTAAATCCTTTCTGAGACTACAGATTCATGTGCCGTAAGCCCTTGAGGTCTCTCAAAACAATCTCACAGCAGACTCAGCACAGCGAGCAGCATTTGCCATTTTCTACTTCTCAAAAGAATAGCACCGTAAAAAACTGTGTTTCTTACAAGCAGCAGCAGAGCAGACACTTAACATACTTGGACTAATCAAGAGCCAGTGAACAGTTTCAGGTGAGGAGTGAAGTTATCAGATGTGATTATTTTGCATTCTCATAACCAGATTCTTTACCTACACGAACAATGACTGAAGAGTGCTGGTCATACCCAGCTTTGGGTGAGTCACTTTGGGTGATTATGTTTTGAGTTACCCCCAGGTTCTGTTGTTCTGCCTCGACCATTACTTCCTGCTTCCCCTGGTGACTAAATCGTTGGTACAAGCTGGTCAAAACCTACATCTTCTGTATCAGTTATTGACACAGGCTTCTACAACATTGATTACACTGCTAACATTCTTCCGTCTCAAAAATACTCCAAAACCATAAAAATACACCTGTTCCTGTACTTTTAAACTTGTATTTTAGGTTGGGAACCAGCTCTGCTTTAAGCCACAGAAAGAAGTGTAACACACTGCGTTTTGTTCTGTGTACTCATTTTGTGTTCCGTGTACTGCATCCAGCTCTGGAGTCCTCAGCGCAGGAAGGACATGGACCTGTTGCATTGGGTCCAGACAAGGACCATGATGATGATCAGAGGGCTGGAGCACCTCTCCTATGAGGACAGGCTGAGAGAGTTGGGTTGTTCAGCCTGGAGAAGAAAAGGTTCTGGGGAGACCTTATAGCAGCCTTCCAGGACCTGAAGGGGGCCTACAGGAGAGATGGGGAGGGACTTTTTATCAGGGAGTGTAGTGATAGGATGAGGGGTAACAGTTTTAAACTGTAAGAGGGAAGATTTAGATTAGATACCAGGATTTTTCACTACAAGAGTGGTGAAACTCTGGAACAGGTTGCCCAGAGAAGTTGCGGATGCCCCATCCCTGGAAGTGTTCGAGGCCAGGCTGGATGGGGCTTTGAGCAACCTGGTCTAGTGGGAGGGGTCCTTGCCACCATGATCTTTAAGGTCCCTCCCAGCCCTCAGCATTCTACGATTCTGTATCACAGAACTATAACTCAGTTCAACAAGAGAGGCTGTGGAGTTAAGATCAAGAGAACCAGCACTGCCAGAGACCGCGTGCTCTTCACTAGCAGAAGCGCGTAAGAAAGGCAGAAACATCACCGGTGGCATCCTCTGTCTCTCACTTCTTTTACATGCACAGTTGTTTTCGTAAGTACAAAAGAGTTATGAACTTACTCATCAAATATAGCAAAGGACGTGGCAACCGGATGCTTTCTGATAACCAAAGGATTCTTCTGTTTTAGATTAACTTCTGGTAAACCAGTTTCTTCATTTATAGTAACTGATGGCAATTGTACTGAAAAGATGAAAAAAATGACAATGGTATAATATTAAATATTATTTATTTAATAAGGCTTTAAGTAGGCCTAGAGATGTCCAAGACTACTGAAATATTTAAGCTGCTCTTTTACCATATTGGTAACCCACTGAAAACAGATCGGAACAGAGTTTTGGCTACATTACTGGTGTTCTGTACCAAAAATTTATCGTATTTGAGGAAAGCATTTAGCTTAGGAATACCCATTCAAGAAGTTATTCTCCCCAAACTAACATGCTTCCTTACACACAAGCACTTCCTGCTTCCAAAATGCCATACAATTACAATACTCTTAGAGTCATATTTAACTAAAAATCCTTTCCCCTACGTGCATTGTAACCCTCACACCTGTGAATAATATGTTGCATGCATTGCAACAGGTTTTTCAAGCTACAGTGCACTCAGCCAGGAATATTCCGTTGTGACAAATAAGCAAAGCCCCCAACAACTTATTCTGCCTGCACAAAATACATTAACAAGGCAAGACCCTGATGTAGACACTGAAGTTGTTTAAGATTCATTGCTGAAAGATTCAGATCTCTGACACGGAAGGACACATGGCAGAATAGCTGTTACTCTTACACAAAAGAAATAATACACAGACAAAAAGATCCTACTCCCCAGGTGTTATACATCTATGGCATCCATACCATCGTGTCCCCTTTCTGTTTGCATTTTAGTAACTTAGCATTCAAATGGCAGGAAGAGAAGAGTCTTAAGGAACAGTGAACCAGCTTCATCCGATTCAAAATTAACAAATTTCTCCAAGCAACACTAACCAGAGTGCGTCTCTTGCTCTAGCAGAGACTTACCATTTTTTAATGCTGCTAACAAAGCAAAGGCACTGGCATCCAAAATGTTCCCATCGTAGTCCAGACACATGATATCACAGTATAACACCCAAGCAAGCTATCGAAAAAAGATTTGCACAAGTGAGATATTACAGCAGTTAATAAGCAAATGGTGCAGTATGTAAAAAAATACGGGGCACACTAACAAAAATATTTATTTCTATCATATGATTTTTACACTTCAGATGTAAACCGAGCTACGAAGATTAAAAAGCAAAAAGAACAGCAAAACAACCTGTAACCCCAAATACCTTCTTTAATGTCTACACTGTGACCTTGTTAGTACATCCATCTTCATTTTGAGCACAACTTACCTTGCCGTTTGTAATACATAAATCTTCTTTCGCTATCATCTGTGAACTAAAATAAAATGAGAGAGTAAACCATGAAACAGAAAATTGTCTTGCATAGTTGTTTTTGTTTTAAATGCATTAAGGTGATTCTCACCTTTCAATCACATCTGCAATGAACTGACTCGCTGCTTGAGCCTCTTCACCAGGTGGTCCAGAGCGAAACCTCGTTGAGCAGAGGGATGGTAGCTCTACGTTTGGAACTAGGTAGCAAGAATCATCAGTCATAAACTGAAGAAAGCAGGCAATGAGATATCAAAAACAGAAATAAGACAGTACACACACTTAATACTACTTTATGTACTTCAAATGAAAGGCAAGACTAAGATTTTTTCAGTCAAGCTCTCCTACTTCTCCCCTCAAAAATAAAGTTATGCATGAGTTTGTATCAAAGAACTTGCAGTACTCTGTACTCAGAAACTTCCATGGAGAAGCACACGCTCCTAACGACCATTTTCTGTTCGTAATCCTGTGATGAATATCATCGTCCCACACGAACTCTTCTAAGGTGTTAAGCACTCTTAAGCAGACCAAAAAACAAGAGCATTTTCACCCCACTGCCTGACTTCACTGGTATGCTGTCTGCTTTTCATCAACCATTAAAACCTGATTCTTTACACACAAAGCAAAAACGTGCAGAAACATTTGTGAAAAAAACCCTAAGCATAATCAAGGTCACTGAAAACAACATACTTTGGAGATGCCTTATAAAAAAGGGATTTTGTCTAAGCTCGCAGTTCCATTGAATTACTTAATTACAAAAGAAACTCTGAACAGGAGTGAGAATGTACCCCTGGGATTTCTACAGATCTCTGAAAAATTAACAGTTTATTTCACCGGTTTTAGGAGTTCAATTTTTTACCTCCTGGGACTTCAAGACAAAAGTTAATGTGCCTTTGCACAAACCTGCGAGCCACAATCTTTTATAAATGAACTGCCTTCCCTCTCTTAACACACAGACTTCCCCCTCCTGCAGGTTTGTTTTCAGCCTGGCCTGGAATCAGCAATGAGGCGGCAGCTTTATATGGAAAACTCCAAGCAGAGCAGGGGGAATTCTGAAATTTCTGAAGCACCACTGCCTATACGTCAATTTGGAAACTGATTTTAAGGGAAGTAATACAATTTTACCCAAATTCATGCTTTTAATACACTCAACCTGTCCCATCATTACAGCTTTTTAGCTGAAGCAATGCAAGATTTGAGCAAGATCCCTCCTGAAAAGCTTACCAATATAGCCCTGATCAGCAGAATCTGCTGCGGGTGCAGCAAGTTCCTGGAGAGAAAAAAAAAAAAAAAAAGACAAAAATAAAGAGCTGAATTTTGTACAAAAAGATTTTCCAGCTATTCTATATAAAAATGGTCGTTTTCTTGCTAGTTATCATTACAATAAGATTTATAAGAGCCATTTTTCATGAGTCTCTGTCTGGATTTTTCCTACAGGAAAACTCTATACGGGGAAATGAAGTGATTTTGCTCATGGCAGGCCAGGAGTAAGGCTGAGGCTACAAGGCATTTAATAGTCCAGCCAACTGATTACCAATGTACCTACTGATCAATGGGCTCAGTAACTCTTCAATTATATAGCTTTTATCTAGAAACAACAAAGATATTTTTTTTGTATATATCTTATACATATAGACGATACACACCACAAAACCAAATGTTCTCAGGCTAGACAGGTAGCATTAGACAATTAAATTATATATTCAGTTTCACCTCTGAAAGTAACTCAGGTGAAAGACTGTTACTGTGTCTGACTGGCACATTATTGTAACTCTACCAGGGATTTGTTCCTTCTGAACAGGAATGCGTAAGTTCAGCTACCAGCTAAGTTAAAATAAAAAGCAACCATACCGCTTTAACTCCACAAATCACCGTAGTATTTCCTAACTTCACCAGGGCAGAACCATCTGCAGTTGTAATTGAACCTGAAGAGAGAAAGTGCTGTTCATTAAAATCTATTTCTCCATTCAAAGGGCCTTAATTAATGTCCACCTTCACCAAGTATTTACTTTCCATCATTTTATACTAAAGGTAGGCCAAACAAAGTCTCAATGAATCCAGGGTGGGAACAGAATCTATTACACATCTCTGTTAAACAGTCAACCAACAGAATTGCACAGAATAGTTGAAGAGATCACTGGAAGTAGATCATCTGGTCCAACTCCCCTGCTCAAACAAGAGCCACCTAGAGCCAGTTGCCCAGGACTGTATCCAGATGGCTTTTGACTATCTCTAAGGATGGAAACTCCACAACTGCTCTGGGCAACCTGTGCCAGTTTTTGGTCACCCTCACAGTAAAAAAGTGTTTCCTCATGTTCACAGGCAACCTCCTCTGTTTTAGTTTATGCCCACTGCCTCATGTCCTGTCCTTGGGCATCACTGAAAAGGGTCTGGTCCTGTCTTCTTGACACCCTCCCTTGAGGTATTTCTATATATTGATAAGATTCCTCCTCAGTCTCCTCTTCTCAAGGCTAAACAGTCCCAGCTCTCTCAGTCTTTTCTCACAGCAGAGATGCTCCAGCCCCTACATTATCTTCATGGCCCTTTGTTGGATTCTCTCCAGTATGTCCACGTCTCTCTTGCACTGGGGAGCCCACTGCTGGACAAAGCACTCAAGGTGTGACCTCACCAGTACTGAAAAAAGCGGAAGGATCACCTCCCTCAACCTGCTGGCCATACTGTGCCTAATGCACCCCAGGATAACATGGGCCTTCCGTGCAACAAGGGCACATCGCTGGCTCATCTTCAACCTTGTGTCCACCAGGACTCACTGGTCCTTTTCTGCCAAGCTGCTTTCCAGCTGGGTGGCTCACAGCATATATTGATGCCTGGGGTTGTTCCTCCACAGGACTTTGTGCTTCTGTTTGTGGAACTTGATAAGGTTCCTGTTGGCCCATTTCTCCAGCCTGTTGAGGCCCCCCTGGACGGCAGCACGATCCTCTGGTACACCAGCCACTACTTCCCAATTTAGTGTCATCTGAAAACTTGCTGAGGGTACACTTTGATCCATCATCCAGATCATTAATGAAGATGTTGAACAGGATCGGATCCAGTATTGACCCCTGGTGTAATTTTTTAAACCAGAAATCATACATGGTTACTGTAAGCCCACCTTCTGACTGGCTTACACTAAGCCCTAATGGAAGGTGGCATTGTACAATGGCCAAGACTTGCAGTGTCAAGTGTCAGCAATAATCAACAACTATTCCATGCTGGTATGCTAACTGGTAATTTTAATTTTAGAAATCATACCCCCTTATTATTATTATTCCAAATAAACACTTGCCTATATTGACGGTGGTTGCCCGGAATTCACCTAACTCCCTTCCATCGGGTCGACAGTTCTCTTTCTAAACAAAAATTACAAAGTTCAAATTAGAAAACATATTTTATTAAATAACACACCAATATTTATGCCATAGGAGTTCATATAAAACAATATTCCCTTCTTTTTAGCAGAAACATGCAGCTACAAAAATGCTAGGGAAAACAAGGACACATTCTAGACAGTTTTTCATCAACTGATATGTAATTTGTGGTTGTAGGCCTGCAAAAAATCTTATTTATTTATTATATTTAGAAAAATAAATATAACAATAGATTAATCATCTCAAGAGTAAGTATTATAGGCTAGATTCAGAATATTCTCCAAAAACAAATACTCACTGATACCTTAAAATAAGAGTTTCTACCTGTTTGCACTGCAGGCAATTCCCCTTCCCCATCCCCAACTAGTGGAGCTCTTAGAGTGAATTACAGAAGAAAAAACACAACACACCCCAAAGAAACTCCCATTCTACAAATATTCAAATATTGTCAGTCAGATATTGTTCAAATATTGTCAGTCAGAAGCTGTACAATACCTGAACCTTAAGTTAGAAACTGCAGTAATTCACCATTATGTTAGATCTAAATAAGTATTCAGCACAATTTCAAGCTTCTCAAAAGCAAATACTTTTGGTTCAATTATAAGAACCAAAACTGACTGCAATAATACTGAAGCCATTTCTAAGTCAATACTACCTTAGTAATGTAGAGAATAATTTGATATACCAAAAACTCAGTGGTTTTCCTTCACAGTTGCGGTGAGCATAGTTAGCAGCAATTATTATTTCTAGTAGCATCTAAAAGCCTGGTCTGACATAATTTTGTACTAGAGAGGAACCTGCATCACCACCTTGGTCAAATTTAACTCCCATTCCTTTTGCAGCCAACAGAAGTATTTATTTACCCATCATGTTGAACAGGGACACCACCTGCTGACAAGAGCCACCTAGAGCCAGTTGCCCAGGACTGTATCCAGATGGCTTTTGACTATCTCTAAGGATGGAAACTCCACAACTGCTCTGGGCAACCTGTGCCAGTTTTTGGTCACCCTCACAGTAAAAAAGTGTTTCCTCATGTTCACAGGCAACCTCCTCTGTTTTAGTTTATGCCCACTGCCTCATGTCCTGTCCTTGGGCATCACTGAAAAGGGTCTGGTCCTGTCTTCTTGACACCCTCCCTTGAGGTATTTCTATATATTGATAAGATTCCTCCTCAGTCTCCTCTTCTCAAGGCTAAACAGTCCCAGCTCTCTCAGTCTTTTCTCACAGCAGAGATGCTCCAGCCCCTACATTATCTTCATGGCCCTTTGTTGGATTCTCTCCAGTATGTCCACGTCTCTCTTGCACTGGGGAGCCCACTGCTGGACAAAGCACTCAAGGTGTGACCTCACCAGTACTGAAAAAAGCAGAAGGATCACCTCCCTCAACCTGCTGGCCATACTGTGCCTAATGCACCCCAGGATAACATGGGCCTTCCGTGCAACAAGGGCACATCGCTGGCTCATCTTCAACCTTGTGTCCACCAGGACTCACGGGTCCTTTTCTGCCAAGCTGCTTTCCAGCTGGGTGGCTCACAGCATATATTGATGCCTGGGGTTGTTCCTCCACAGGACTTTGTGCTTCTGTTTGTGGAACTTGATAAGGTTCCTGTTGGCCCATTTCTCCAGCCTGTTGAGGCCCCCCTGGACGGCAGCACGATCCTCTGGTACACCAGCCACTACTTCCCAATTTAGTGTCATCTGAAAACTTGCTGAGGGTACACTTTGATCCATCATCCAGATCATTAATGAAGATGTTGAACAGGATCGGATCCAGTATTGACCCCTGGTGTAATTTTTTAAACCAGAAATCATACATGGTTACTGTAAGCCCACCTTCTGACTGGCTTACACTAAGCCCTAATGGAAGGTGGCATTGTACAATGGCCAAGACTTGCAGTGTCAAGTGTCAGCAATAATCAACAACTATTCCATGCTGGTATGCTAACTGGTAATTTTAATTTTAGAAATCATACCCCCTTATTATTATTATTCCAAATAAACACTTGCCTATATTGACGGTGGTTGCCCGGAATTCACCTAACTCCCTTCCATCGGGTCGACAGTTCTCTTTCTAAACAAAAATTACAAAGTTCAAATTAGAAAACATATTTTATTAAATAACACACCAATATTTATGCCATAGGAGTTCATATAAAACAATATTCCCTTCTTTTTAGCAGAAACATGCAGCTACAAAAATGCTAGGGAAAACAAGGACACATTCTAGACAGTTTTTCATCAACTGATATGTAATTTGTGGTTGTAGGCCTGCAAAAAATCTTATTTATTTATTATATTTAGAAAAATAAATATAACAATAGATTAATCATCTCAAGAGTAAGTATTATAGGCTAGATTCAGAATATTCTCCAAAAACAAATACTCACTGATACCTTAAAATAAGAGTTTCTACCTGTTTGCACTGCAGGCAATTCCCCTTCCCCATCCCCAACTAGTGGAGCTCTTAGAGTGAATTACAGAAGAAAAAACACAACACACCCCAAAGAAACTCCCATTCTACAAATATTCAAATATTGTCAGTCAGATATTGTTCAAATATTGTCAGTCAGAAGCTGTACAATACCTGAACCTTAAGTTAGAAACTGCAGTAATTCACCATTATGTTAGATCTAAATAAGTATTCAGCACAATTTCAAGCTTCTCAAAAGCAAATACTTTTGGTTCAATTATAAGAACCAAAACTGACTGCAATAATACTGAAGCCATTTCTAAGTCAATACTACCTTAGTAATGTAGAGAATAATTTGATATACCAAAAACTCAGTGGTTTTCCTTCACAGTTGCGGTGAGCATAGTTAGCAGCAATTATTATTTCTAGTAGCATCTAAAAGCCTGGTCTGACATAATTTTGTACTAGAGAGGAACCTGCATCACCACCTTGGTCAAATTTAACTCCCATTCCTTTTGCAGCCAACAGAAGTATTTATTTACCCATCATGTTGAACAGGGACACCACCTGCTGCAGTATTAATGCCACAGACAGATGGAAAAACGTCCTGAAGAGCATGACCATTTCTTCCCTGCTAAGTGAGTTTTTCACTTTTCCCTTATAGTTTCAGCTTTCCATACAGAAATTAGAAAAGCAGAAACAAGCCAGAAAAAAATTGATTATGAGTAATTTATATATGAATATTGTGTTTTACTCACCAAAAATCTTCTGTAGTATTCCAACGGTTCCACCGTTCTAAAACAAATAGAAAGAGAAATTCACATGCAAGCTCCCAAGTAGGTAAGAGACAGTAAAAAAGATAAGCAAACATGAACCTACACCAACAAATAATTTGAGAATCAGGATGACCAACAAAGCTCCTTAGCAATATGGTTACAGATGAAGAAACTCTAAGCAGATCTAAGAAAAAGATGTTTTCCTACATTCACTTCCAGAATGCTGCTTCTTTAAAAGGAACCTTAAAAGGTACATCTAAAACAAACCACTAACTTTCACTTCAATAACCTTGACTATTAGTTTCAATTCAAAAGGAGTGTTTACGGAGGCCAGGGTGTAATGTTTTTTGAAGAAATGCAGAAAAAGTAATTTTATTACAATGTCTCAAATATTTGTTAGTTCAAGGACTGCTTTCAGATGTACAAAATGGCTTAAAATTATTTTAGTCTTGAACTGTTACATTTTTTCTTAGAACCTTTATGAAAATGTAAAATGAAGAAACATGCTTCATGCAGTGCTTCAGTTGAGAAATAATTAATGCTTATTATTAATTATATACTACTGACAGCATTTGTGTATAAGTATTTTAAGCAGAAAACATTAAAGTAAACAAAACTCATATAAGTTTCATTAATATTTGAACAAAACCTTCTCAGTTTTGCTAAAATAAGCACTTATGGGGAAAAAAATGATAACTGGAAAAAGAAAATTTTTCAAATTCAAACTAACATACAGAGGTCCCACAACTCATGATGGCTATCATGAATTAACTCCTGTTGGTTCCCCATATGTGGGCCCCATACTACTGCTTTTTAACCCTGACACATGGCCTGTTCTTCATGTAAAAAGAGTAAAAGCATTTGCTAAACCTTGTTTCATACATTTAAGCCATAAATCTGGAAGAAGCAAGGACACTGGAACAGGCTGCCCAGAGAAGTTGTGAATGCTGCATCACTGGAAGTGTTCATGGTCAGGCTGGATGGGGCTTTGAGCAACCTGTTTAAGGAAAAGACACTCCTGCCCATGACATGGGGGGGTTGGACTAGGTGATCTTTGAAGGTCCCTTCCAAGCCAAACCGTTCCATGATTCTAAATGGAGCAGTTACAAATGAGAGGCCACTGAATTCCCTGCTGTTTTAAGCTCCTTGTAATGCTTCACTAAACTCATTCTACCTGTATCTCTTTTCTTTGGCAGAGAAGGCTGCCCTCTTCCACTTCTAACGCCCCAGGAACCATGGGGCAGTCCAGGCTGGCTGGGCCTCTGGAGGGTGTTGGGTCCAATCCCTCACCCAAACCAGGTTCATGAAGAGCAGACAGATCTCTCAAGGCGCACTATCTCCGAGGATGGAGATACCACAGCCTCCCTGGCTAACCATCCTTTGCTATGACTCTCACCCAACCAGGAGCTACTCAGAATCACGTTTCAATCTGCATCCATGGTCTCTCTCTTCTGTCTTCTCCTCACCCCAACTGGGGAGGTAGCTCAGGGCCTTACTGATCTCTGTGCTTGGCCCTTTTTTAGGGCTGAACAAACCCAGCTCGGTCACCCACCCTTGCACATTCCATAGAATCATGATGGTTAGAGCTGGAAGGGACCTTAAAGACCATTGAGTTCCAAGCCCCCTGCCATGTGCTGGGGCACTTCCCACTAGAGCAGGTTGCTCAAAGCCCCATCCAGCCTGGCCTTGAACACTCCCAGGGATGGGGCATCCACAACTTCTCTGGGCAACATTGCCTCACCATCCTAACAGGAAAGAATCTCTTCCGAAGATCTAGTCTAAATTTCCTCTCCTTCAGTTTAAAACCTCGTCCTATCGCTCCATTCCCTGACGAAGAGTCCCTCCCCATCTCTCCTGTAGGCCCCCGTTAGGTACTGGAGGGCTGCTGTAAGGTCTCCCCGGAGCCCCCCTCCTCGGCAGCTCCCCCCGGGGCCGTGCCCACACCATTCCCGTACCGCCATGCCCCAAAGCGGCGGATTAACACGGCAGAGAGAAACAGCACCGTAAAGAAAATGGTAACAGTTAAAACCAACACCCTGGACCCCTCTCCCCCCCGGGCCCACGCTGCTGAGGCCGGCGCAGGGCCGCGGCGGGAACGGGGTAAAAGCCCCAACGGGGCCCCAACGGGGCCCCCACGGCGCCGCCTCAGCCCTCAGGAGCGGGCAGAGAGGAGCCCGCCCGCCACAGGGGACGAGGAGCGGGAGGGACACCCCAGCGCCGCGCAAAGAGGAGGGCAGCGGCCTCCAGGCCCGCTACTTACTTGAAAGCCGTCGCCATGGCGGCGCAGCTGCCGTCCCGGATGTGCCGCCTTGTGACCCGGCAGCAGTCGGAGGGGCGGCCTTGGCGGGCCCCGGCCGCCGGGAGGCGCCGGCGGCTTCCAGCCCCGCTGGCCGGGCGGAGCGGCCCGTTCTGGCGGCGGGCGCTTCCGCCTCGCTGTCCCTCGGCGGGCTATGGCGCTGTCCCTGTCCGAAGCCGTGGCGCTGCTGGCCGCCCTGGCCGTCTTCCTCCTTCTCCTGGTGAGAGCCGAGCCGCGGTGGCCGTGGGCCCGGGGCGGGGGGCCGCCGTGTCCCCCTCGCCGCTGTGTGGGGCGGGGGTCGCTAAGGGGACGCCGAGCTCCGGGGGCGCGGGGCCCTCTGAGCCCCCCACGCCCGCGGCTATGCTTGTACGCGGTTTTATCTAGGGAGTGTGGTTTTGCAAGGCGTGGGGTGCAACGCCTCCAAACCGGGTTAAAATGGAGCGTGTCATCCTTATACTACGTCATCTTATGAAATTATCCCGGTAACACGCCGTCACGGTAAGCGCTCGGGGTCCCGTGTGTTTCCCACTGGAAATGCCGTGGGTATTCAAACGTACTTCGCCAGCTGGGAAGGGCAGTGCTGCTGCCCATCGACGGTGCCACATACATGGTGTCCCCACGTCCAAGTACTGTGAAATCCAAGTTGTAGGGATTTGTTTTAGCCGTGCAGAAAAAGAACCAGGGCCGCAGTTTTGCGAGCTGGACGCTCATTGCAGTGTCTGTGTGCAGGTCAGAGGCAGCACCAGCTCCTGTGGCAGACATCGCTTGGGCAGGGAGGCAGCGGGGCTTGGACTACAGCTTTCACAGAATCAGAGGATTGTATGGGGTGGAAGGGACCTCCTGAGATCATCTAGTCCACCCACCCCTGTCAACGCAGGGTCACCTAGAGTAGGCTGGACAGGAACGCATCCAAGCAGGTTTTGAGTATCTCCGGAGAAGGAGACTCCACCACCTCTCTGGGCAGCCTGTTCCAGCCCTCCGTCACCCTCAAAGTAAATAAGTTTTCCCTCATCTTGAGAGGGAACTTCCTGGCTTCCAGTTTGCAGCCGTTGCCCCCTGTCCTGTCACCAGGCACCACTGAGAAGAGTTTTATCCCATCTTCTTCAACTTCTGTTGCCAGTGAGAGGACAAGGGGCAATGGGCACAAGTTGGAACATAAAGGGTTCCACTTGAATATGAGGAAGAACTTTTTCACGGTGAGGGTGACAGAGCCCTGGAACAGGCTGCCCAGGGAGGTTGTGGAGTCCCCTTCTTTGGAGATTTTCAAGACCCGCCTGGATGCAGTCCTGAGTAACATGCTCTGACAAGCCCTGGGTGGTCCTGCTATAGCAGGGGAGTTGGACTAGATGATCTCTATGGTCCCTTCCAACTCTAAAAAATTCAGTGAAATTCTTGACACCCGCCCTTTAGATATCTCTAAGCATTAATGAGATCCCCTCTCAGTCTTCTCTTCTCCGGGCTAAACAGACCCGGGTCTCTCAGCCTTTCCTCATAAGAGCAGTGCTCCATTGCCTTGATCATCTTTGTAGCCCTCTGCTGGACTCTCTCCAGTAGTTCCCTGTCCTGCTTGAACTGGGGGGCCCAGAACTGGACACAGTACTCCAGATTTTCTTTGGAGGTGTCTACGTGCTTTGTGGTTGAAAACAACAACAGGCTAATGATGCTGACAGCTGTCAGTGTAGGTGAAATGGAGGCATTAAATGGCATGAGAAGGTTTTAGTCCTGCGTGGTTTGGTCAGTGGATGGAAGTTGTGCACCGCTGGCTCATCTCATTACTGAAAAATGTTTGATTGCCCCTTGGAGCACATTCAACAGCTATTTAAACCTTTAATAGAATGCTCAATGATTTTTCTCATTTTTTTTTATCGCAGATTTGTATGGTTGCTTATGTAACAGCCGTAAAAATGCCAAACCTTCACCGACATGAAGAAGAGAAATTCTTCGTAAACGCTGAAGGCAGGAAAGAAGCTGTACCAAGTATACATGATCCGCCTACAAAGGAACTTTCTCTTGTTGTGCCTTCGTACAATGAGGAAGACCGGTGTAAGATTTTTCTTGTTTTGAGAAAAAGAAGAAAATCTATCTGTTGCTACTCTAATAATGCAGAGATCAGTTCATGTTAGCAGTAGATTCTGGCAGGCCAGATTACGTATCTGATTTTGGACACAGTTTCTAGAAAACAGTCCAAGTACATTGAATTTCAAAATTAAGGCATAGTGTAACTTGATTTCTGCTGCTAAAAATAGCATGGGGCACTTGTAAGAATCCTCTTTATTTTAGTGAAGTCCAGCAGAATGGCTGCTCATAGCCCCTGCAAATCCTATAAGGCAAGAAGTAGAAAAAGACTTTTAAAATTGATTTGAGGGCTTCCCCTCTGTAAACAACAGCAGCAGCTTCAGACAAGCAAAAAAAAAAGATGATCTCATTGGTTTCTTTTTGACTTTTGACTTGGCCATATATATGAGTAGATGGTACTGGAAAGTGAAGGCTTTCAGATGTGATAGAAATAACCAAGCTCTAAACCTGTAGTTGGGGGTTGATGTGGTAGCACACGTTGTCATTCCTTTTCTTGGAGAGTGAAAGTGCTGAGCTGCTTTGGGATTCCATTAAGGGAGATGTTGACAAATAAAGTGTATCTGAACACAAGGTAGGCCTGGCCCTTTTTCAAATACAGTGCATTCCTCAGTCCTGGTTCTTATACACCTCTTGTAAGCAAGGTCTTCATGTGATTTTCATTTAGTTGTCTGTCTCTTTGGAGGTAGAATAATCACCTCAAATGTGCTGGGGAGTGAGCATACACTGCAGAGACAACCCTGTGGTTGAATGCCTTTCTAACCTGCAGATAAATCAGCTGCAAAAGTTGTGTGTGTTTGTTGGCTGAAGCATCGTGGCCAGCAGCCGTAGTAAGAGCAGACATGTTACTGACTAGTGTTAGCAATTTCTCTTGTTGCCTTCTCTGTCAGCTTGCTTAAATAGATAAAGTCAGTGGTGATTTGTCTGCTCAGTCATGGAGAATGATTATTTTTTTTCCTTTAATATTAAGTAGAGAGTGACATATTTCAAAATGGAAAATTGGTTCTTTAAAATAAATGTTTTATCCTGTCTTACATGTGTGATTTTTTTTCATTGTTCTTGCATTCAGAAAGGACAGGACTTAGAGATACAGGTGCTAAACTTCTTTGCTGAAACTAGTGTGGTATGAATGAGGCAATTTGCTCAATTTAGCTCTGTGGTTGTTTTCAGTTTGCTTGTACAGGTGCTTTTGGTGCTTTGCCTGTTATAATCTACAAACCTGACCTCCTCCACTTTTTCTCTAGTACCTCTTATGATGGATGAAGCTTTGGATTATCTGGAAAAAAGACAGGTATTTTCATTTCGCATTCAAAATTCATTATCTATGTATTATATATAATTAAGTCAGTGATCTGTGCACTTTGTTATTTTGGTATGTGTTAAAACAGTATTACTTAGCCACTTAGCAGTAATGCTTCTGTCTTTTATCAGTTACTTTTAGATTGAATGCTGGAAGGTATTTTTAAATTAAATAAAAATTTAATATATTATTATATGATTAAAAATCTTTGTGTGCATGATATCTCTCCAAGACAGAGATTAAGGATAAACCATACATTTAACTTTCTAAACTAAATTCTAGTTTGTTCCAACAAGTTTTTTAAGCATCTCTTCTTCATTAGGATTTGTTCTCTGGGTAAGAAGCCTGTCGTGAAGGTTTGTGGGTTTTGTTTTGATTTTCTTAACAGTGATCTTGTTCTGAGCTTACATCCTTTAAAACTAAATTGATTTTTCAGTTCTAGATGGTAGGCAAGGAAAAGTATGACTAGCTGAACAGGCATCAAATAAGGCAAAATTCTTTAATTATAATTGCCATCTTAACAAATTTACTACATGATATTGCTGCCTGTTGGCAAACATGAATGAGTTAAAATCTGCTAGAAAAAAGAATGCTGATGTTTGAAAGACCTACTATCTACTTAAGAAATTGAATTAAGTGGATTATTTCTGTTTTTCTTTTAAAGAAACAAGATCCTTCCTTCACTTATGAAGTAATAGTTGTTAATGACGGTAGTAAAGATCAAACCGAAAAGGTAAGGAAAAGAGGTGTCTTACCTCTTAATCAGAGGTATGGATTTTTGTATTGCATTTGTGAAATACGACAACGTTTTGCCATTACATTTGGTACTTGAACTAGTTGACAATTGAAATTCCATGTTTCTGAATACTTTCTCTCATTGTCCTGTGTGGATTGTGGATGTCACATACACACATGCATACGCATACTCTTTTGCACATTGTTTTTCTTGATTGGCAGCTGTGACAGCCATTTTCCTGCAGCTGAGATTCTAAAAATTCTAGTCTTCAACAAATTTCTTATGAAATACTCTCCATGTCCAAGGCGTGAATATGAACTTGAGGATACTAAAGACTTTTAAAATAGCTGGTTCGTACTGTGACTGACAGAACGACTGATAAGTTGTATAGCCCTTTCCCATACCCTTCACAGCATTGTTCATTTAAAAATCCCTGTGCCAATAGTAGTATTTTGAAAATAGTTCTGCATTCTTCTGCTTCCACTTTGATGTATGTTACTGAGAAGGAAGGCTGGCCAACTTGAGGGGTTTTTTTTACTACTGCTTGGAAGATGTTTGAATCAGCTGCTAAAATGAATGCTGCTTTTTCATTTACTTCTCTTAAATTTGTCCATTAAGAATTGGTCATATATGTTTTTTGACTGCTTTACATTTCTTCCATCATCATTTCTAACTCAGCCATGGGCCTCTGGACTTACAAGGACTTGAGGCAGCTTTTAGGAAAACATAGAGAAGAAAACTCATACTTTCTCTTCCCGCAACATGGAACAAAATGTGCACATCCCTGCAGAGTAAATGGGATTTCAGATCACTGTGAATTTTTGTTTAAAACCACAGATAGCAGGAAGACAAGTGAGAAAAAGGTAGCAGTAGTAGAGAATTCTTTTTCTTTGATTAACTATTGATGTTGGTATAAAAGGTCTGTAATAGTATGATATAAATTACATTACTATTGAGGTTTTTGACTTGGGTAAATGGGGTTTAGAATTACTTGGGGGAATATCCTATTCTTACTGAACATGACTAACTTCTTCAGTCTTCTCATGTTGACTGTGAACTGGTTTTTATTTTCCCAAACAGACTCCAGCAAACACTGGCAATGTATTTGTGCCGACTGAAGTGGTTATATCTCTGTGATATTAATTTTTTTTTAAAAAGGGTGAGCAAATGTAAACTTCTATGTTGATTCCTGGTTTTGTTTTATGCTGGTTTTTTGTGTGTCTATCAGGTTGCAATGAAGTACTGCAAGAAATATGGAAGCGACAAAGTGCGAGTGCTTTCTTTGGTAAAAAATCGAGGGAAAGGAGGAGCAGTCAGGATGGTAATTGATACTTTCATCTCCTTCTCTGTCTGAACTACCCGTGCCCAAATATGCAGAAGATAGAGCTGTGGTGATTGGCATTTTTAATTCAATACATTAACAAAAAGAGTATCAGAAAACTGAGTACAGGTTCTATAAGTTAAGGCAAACACTCTTTTCAAAATAAGCTTATTTTAGATCTTGGAAACAGTATTTTCTTGCCAGGAACATCAATAACAAATTTTTATATGAGAATTCAAAAGGAAAAAAAAAAAGTTAGACTTGAAATTCATGTTCCTATTAGTTCCACTTAGAAATAGGCTTGCATTTGAAAAAACTAACCAACCAACCAACCAACAAAAAAAAACCAGATTAGAGTAAAGCTGCTTTTGTAGAAAAAAATACAGCTAAATTTGCAAACATTGCTTTCCAGGTCATAGTTGTGGTTTTAAGAATGGCTAATGAACAAACACAGCAATGTTTGTGTTTACTGAAGCCCACTGCTGTCACTCTCGTTCAATAGTAGAACCAGCACAATTTATGCTTTCACATATTAACTTTCACATAGATATTATCAAAAAATCATGGTCTGAAAATAAAATAGCTGTTGTATGTTCATAAGGAACATTATTCTCCTAAGATTTTTTGCACCTTTTATGTAAAAGAGTGGTATTATTTATGGGTTATCAGCAACTGTATCCATATTTTAAGCTCTATCTTTGATATTTTTGTATAATTTTGTATAATACACAAATAACTATAGCAAATGGAGAAAACATGAAATTGGAAAGTGTGGAGGGGTATAATTTTTAGGTTATTCCAAGAGAAGGAGAATGATTCTCTGTGTAATATAGTTTTGCACTGCAGAGTGTAGAGTGGGTGTGTGTACCACTACACCCTTGGCAGGTTTTTCCAAAGTCACACATGCCAGGTGGTGACAGTGTGTTTGTCAAACCCACTGCTAATTGTTTTCCTGTCTGGACCCCTTCAAAAATTGTCAGATATCTCTGACCAAGAATATGGCAAAACAAGCTGTGACACCTGGTGCATCACAAATGTTTTGCAGTGATACCGTGACTTAAGACTTATTTCTCAAAATTATTTTAAGATTATCTCTTGAATTCTCATTAAAAAGTGTAAGGAAAAATGGTACTGCGTCCTCCTTTCCATAGCTCAAATAACAAAGAAAAGCAGTGGCAGCTGCTAATCCCTGCTGCTTTGTGCTCCCCTGTATAGCTGCCTGTAGCAACTTTTTGTCTCTCACAATTTTGGTGTGTAAAGCTTTTAGTTTGCAAGCTTCTCTGGAGAGGGTTTGTTAACCTTTCATGTTCATGCATTGCCTGTCACCGTGGGACACTCCTCGGTGTGTGACGCCTCTAGATGTTATTACAATATAAATTGGTAACTTATTAGTAGCAGAACATAAGATTCATCTGTTGTGTTGAATCTTTGAGATACCACTCTTCTAGTTACTGCACTAGATTTTTGCAGTGTCTTGCAGCTAGCTTATGACAAATACTGATTTCAAAGGTGTTGATTTTTATTGACTATTTTGATTGCAGGGTGTCTTAAGTTCTCGGGGCAAAAAAATTCTTATGGCTGATGCAGATGGAGCTACAAAATTTGCAGATATTGAGAAAGTAGAAGAAGGTCTAAAAAATCTTCAGCCGTGGCCTGTGAGTATACATTCTCATGTTTTTAGTTTAATACACACGCATACAGATTGATTTCTGTAATTCTCTTCAACTTTAGTTCTTTGAGATCCAGTTGAAGATCTAGGTGTAAGTGTGGAGGTGTAAGCTTAGAAGCTGCAAGAGAGGGCTGTCAGGAGGTGGCTTCCACAGAGTTCTTACCTCCTGTGTGTTCACTGTGCCTGTTTCAATGCAGTACATCATGTTCTATTTACCATTCTTCCTTTGAAGTTGTTTTACTTTGTATAAATACCATGTGTTGCCGACTCAGTTAAAAAACAATTTTTTCTTTGTTAACTGCTTTGTATTTTCTTTTTATCTGATGTCATCCTGTGTACCTTGAAGGACGCATCTTAATTTCGCCCTGTTTTATAGAGGTTCTCTTTTTTTTTCCTCAGAGCTGTTAGGGTAATGACGCTCTTTGCAAGAAGTTTTATTGTAAACACAGATTCAAAAACCTGTGGAACAAGAGCTCCTCCCTGGGCAGTCATTCTCTTTTTGCGTGCTTGACTTGAAAGAACTGGGGTTTATTTTCTGCTTCAATGCAGAACGCTGAGGTATTTGTAGCTGGTTTCCCCAAGTGCCCGGAGGGATGCTCAGCCTTCCAGCGGGAGCAGGGAGGGATGCAGGGATGCAGGGATGCACCGGGACAGCAGGAGCAGGAGCCACGGGGCGGCAGTGTTTCCATGATGCTCTTCCCTACCCCAGGCAGCAACGGCTGCTGCTTCTCCAGCATCAGTCCCACACCCTCAAGTACAGCAGATGTGAAAGATTCCGTGTGAGAAGTAGTAGCGTGAGAATAATTTAAAACCTTTTTTTTATTTTTTTTTTTTTTTTTTGTTTTGGATCACGTCTTTTAATTTAAGATTACGTTTTTGGCTGATACCACAGCGCTTTATTTGTTTGAAGGTACATCAGCTCAAAAAGGGTTTTATTCCGTTAGCGCCTCCCGCAGTGCAGTGTTTAGGGAAAACAGACTTTATAACTCTAAGTGCCTGGGACAGCTGAAGGCTTATCTGTGCTGTTTAACACACTTATTGTATGCATACTTCAGAGGAACAGTGTAAGCTAAACCAGACCTGAATAAATTGCAGCAATTTGTATGCACCATATGCGAAATGTAATAAACTTCAGATGCTCTGTTAATTGTAGAAAAAGCTGATTTTAGCCTCAGAATCTAGCAGTAGAAAAAGTATAGCTGCAGGAAACAGAAAAGTATACTGCTTTGAAGTTTTTCGTTGTACAGTTTTCAACACAAGGTTCCACTGATTCAGAAAATGTTAGTTTAAGTAATAACTCTTTAATTTGTATTCCTGTGCAGAACCAGATGGCTATTTCCTGTGGTTCTAGAGCTCATCTGGAGAAGGACTCAATAGCAAAGGTTTGTTTCCATTTCCTGCTCTGTACTAATGCTCAAATACTTCTACTATTTGATTCCGCTCCACAGATTTTACAATTAAATAATCCATGTTTGTTAAAGATGGAAGCTAAAAACTAGGAAAAGCTTGTCTTTAAGTGTAGCATATGCTCCATCGTATGCAAAGGATGTTCTGGATTCCAGGCACTTTGAGCTGTTGTCATTTAGTGTTCCAATTTATGGATTTAGTTTTCCTAGTTGAGAGCATGTTACAAGCAGAGCTTTTGATCCCTGACAGAATTGGTAGCTGGTACCCAGCACAGGGGCTGGAGTGGAAGGCAGCTGATGAGTTCATTGTTATTGATTCCCTTCTGGTGGAAGAGCTTGATCTGCAGATATCGAAACCTGTTTAAAATGAGTCAGGGATAATTAGCAGCGAACCGTTGGAAGAGTATCTCAATTTGTGGGGAAGTACTGTAATTCTTCTGTATTAATCATAGTAAAATTCTTGAGTTTTGAGCATGCAGACAGTCCTGTTCTGTGTGTGGCTCTTGTGGAATAAACAGTGATACATGGGCGCAAGGTCTTATCTTGCATCTGGTTTTCTGATGTCTTGGCAGACGGTAGTTGACGAAGCACAGGCAGGGAGCTTGTGTTGCAGCAGACGCGTTGCTGGGCTCATTTTTTCAGCATCAGTGGATGTGCTCATCACGTTGAATGTTCTCAAGAGTAAGCTTTGTTTATACAGATGTTTAATATTCTAAATGATTCTAAAAAACATACACAACTACTAAAATAGTTACAAAAGTTTAAAAAAAAGGTTACACTGGTAATATTCAGCCCCTGGTAGCTCTTTAATTTTTTCTTCTGGTTTGTCAAGTAGTGTTAGAGTGGTTAACTGGAAAGAGTTCTTGTAAATACTGCTTCGTCTGTGTTAGCATCCTCACAAAAAATCCCACAGATCCAAAACCACAATCGTTATCAAAAATTAGGATAAATCTTTGACATGGTACTTGCATGCTTGTAGCACAGAATATACTGGTTGCAATTATTTGTTAGCTGTGCAGCCAGTGTATCCTGGAAATGTTACTACTACAGGGAGACCATGTAGCTGATAAATTTGAGTCCAGAAAAAATGCTTCATTGTGTGGTCAGGTGAATATAGATAATCTTTCTTCAGTGCATTCCTATTTCTTTTCATCTTTGAAGATCTTGCTACATGAGGGAGAGGAATTGGAAGAGCACTTCATCTTTTAATGCAAAAGTACAACTTTTAGGATGTGTTTATCCTTTGCTTCCTGTTTCGCCCCATATTTCTGACTTTTTGATAAAGAAATGACCAACTTGTTAGGTAGTACTGTTCTGTTTGAAATCTGTAGCACATTTCGTCACCCAGCTGTCCCTAGACAGGAAAGACTGCATGTACCACATTGGGAAAAGACTGTAGTGTAGTGCAATAGGTATAAAAAAATTGCAGAACAGTCTTTGAAAAGTTGGGATTTCTCACTTAGTGGCAGCTAAAACAGTAGGACGAAGCTGTGATAAGCATCTGTATGGGACTTATCAAGACCAGAATTTCACCTTTAGAGTCAGTCTCAATACATCAAGAATTCTGTTCTGCCTCCAGAATTGTCAGTGTACTTAACTTAGTACACTAATTAACTGTTAGTGAACTTTAATGAATCCGTAGTATGACATGCATGAATAGTCTTGGAAGTGATGAACATAAGCCAGGAGCTCCTCTTTGTGAAGTCAGTGCCCAGTGTCACTGGCTGACAGTCATGCAGCCTCGTCGAGCTTCTTTCTTGCAACTTGTGTTCTTGGTCACACAGGGGTTCACCTTCACCCAAAGAGCCAAGGAACCACACCAGATCAGCCATTAACTTGGGGCTAGGGCACTTTCTGGAGAGGCACAAGCTACGAATTTGAATTTGCTTAAGCCGAAGGCTGCTACATAATAAACTGAGCAGCTTCTCATTTTTCAAGTGAGGTTTGAAATTATTACCTTTAAAGGCGTCTCTTATCACCCAGAGATGCTTACCAGTTAAATTGTTGGCTCCTAAACATTTTGCATGGTATTTGGCTTGCAGTCTTAGATAGAATCACTTAAATTGAGCTTAAGACCAGCAGTGAGTTCAGAAGCGATTTGTGCATCAGAGTTCTAGTTGTTTAGGAGCTGTCTTGAATAAAAGACTTGGAGGGACCTCTGCAAACCCAGAGTCCAGCCTCTGGATTCTATAGACAAACTTATCTGTATGATTATTATGTCAAGAATGAAAGTGTAGCCAAAGAGTAGACTGGGAGAATATTTATCAGGAACATAAAATATATTTGTGAAAGCAAAAGAACAAAAGAGGTGACTGTAACATTGCTGGAAATAAAAAATGAAATACTGTCTTCCATAGCAGCTGTTACTTTAGTCCTGTTTTCACTTGGTCCATCATATACTGCAAAAAAAGTGTATTATCTAATTGCATTTCCTTAAATGCCTTAACAAGGTGTGTGCAAGCTCTGGAGATCATTCAGCAGAATGATCTGAATTTGGGAAAGCAGAAAAGAGAACTTGGACTTTTCATAGCCTAGGCCAGCGCACTAGCCATGCGCTTGACTGACAAGTCTTTTCCTTTTCAGCTGTAATTTTGTTTCGCTGTAACAATTGAAAAGTTCTGGGTTCATTCCAGAACAAACACAATTTACAGACTTTGAGAGCTATCATGAAACAGCGTTATTGTCCTGTAAGCCAGGCCTTGTTCAAGCACTTCAGTCATCACTTAAATGAAACCATCTTAACTTCTTGCCTTTTGTCCACAGCGCTCTTACTTTAGAACTCTTCTGATGCACGGGTTCCACTTCCTTGTGTGGTTTCTCTGTGTCAAAGAGATCAGGGACACACAGTGCGGATTTAAACTTTTAACCAGAGAAGCTGCCTTGCGGACTTTCTCAACACTTCATATTGAACGCTGGTAAATTCTTTTTGTTTTGTTTTGTTTTTTGTTTTTCCTAATTGAACATGGTTTTGAAAAAGTAATTTCAGTATTGCAGCTACTATGAAGCGTGTGATGCCTGTGTATAAATCCCATCTGCTCAGTTTAACCAATTGCAGTACTACTTGCATGGCAATTTAGATTTCTTGTTATGCCAAAATATCCTGGTAAATGCTAAGAATTCTATTTTATTATTAAGATACAACTCAGGAAATAGTTGGATATTAAATTTTATTCTTCTCGTGATGACAGGGAGAATAGGCTTACTAATTGAAAGTTATGTAATACTAAAATACTAAGGAGGATATTTTGGTTTTGCCTTGTCAGAGCAACTGGTAATTGATTATGAGAGGAGAGCAAACAAAAAGAAAATCCCAATAACTCTTCTGTTTTCACCTCTAAAAGAAATTCCAAGCAAACAGGTTTTGACTGTGTTGTAATCCACTCCCTGTCTCTTGAGAGTCCTCTCTCCTTTTACAGATATAAGCCATGCAAGCAGAGTAAGGAACAGAAAGAAGCTTTTATTATGCTAAGGAAAATTAAGAGTTATTAATCCTATTCAAAATTTTTAGCAGTCTATTTGTATGCGTTACAACCTCACAATTCAGTGCTGTTGAACCAAAACATGTTACCTAAAATCCGTATCTGACATCTATAATTGCTGAAGGCCCAAAGTGAAATGAAATGACTACTCTTTGCTTATTTTCTTGCTAGAATATTTCATGATAGGACTACTGATAGATCTCATTAATTTAAGACAGTAGAAAATGATGCATAGTCTTTGAATTACTTTAGGGCTTTCTTTTGTTATAATTCAGCTAGAACAGTTCCCTTATGAGAGTGATACAGTCGTGACTACTGTTACAGGACTGAAACACTGTTTCCATATAAATACCATAATTTCTGTAAATTGCCTACACCACAACTGTTGCTTCATTAAGTATAATCAAATCTTTTCAAACTCTTGTCTTAATCCAAGAAAATCTCTCACGTGCTACTGATTGCTGACAGGGAACAGAATTGCTGAACAATGTTGTTATGCAAAAATGCATGTAATCCTGCAGTCCTAGGCAATTCCAGAACATCTAGTTTTAGGTTGAGCTTTGGCAGTGATAGTTGAGCTATATTGCTCCTCCAGAATGGGGCTGCAAAGGTAAAGATGAGGAACATAGAGCTTCTGTTGATTTGGATCTTGAATTGTGAGCAGTCAGCATTAGGAAAATGCCTTTCCTAGCTGAGTGATTTGCTTATTTCCCCAAAGAAAACCATAACTGAGCCAGAAGTATGATTTGTGCTGCTGCCTCCGAAACCAAACTTGATCTATAAAATTCTGTGAATTTCATGTACAGGAATTTTCTAAATACATGGTTAAACACATATGCAAGGCCCAGAAGTACGCATCTCAAAATTACCCTATTTAACTTCACTTTACAAATTAAGTGCTTCAAGAAGGAATACTGAAAGAAATGAATGAGGAAAATCAGTTTAATCTATAAAAATGCAATCTTCAATCTTATGCTTTTTAAACTGAAGATTTTGAATATAGTTGCACTTACTGCTCAGATACATTATTGCTGGTGTGGAGCACAACAGATCTTCATGTCCTGGTGTGTTAATTCATTGTGTTTATATGTTCTGCTATAAAATTAGCCTTCTATTCTTGCTCTTTAATTTACAGTAATCCATAAACTAATCCCCTGAGTGTTTTCTTATTTATCTGAAATGTACTGTTTAGTGATGAAGAATGTTTGTTTTGTTTGTCCAGAAAAGAATAACTCAAATTCTTCCAATAAACAGTTCTTCAGATACTTCCAAGTCACAAATTTGCCTAAAACAACAATAGGATTTTTTTAATATGGTTTAATTTTCTGCCAAAACAGGCAATATATTGTCTGGTTTTATCCTCATCTGTTCTTCAGCAGTCTCTGTGCTTCCCTGCCTTCATTTGTGTACTTACTGGCTAATTTAAACCAAATCTGAACAGGAGAGGTGTCAGGATCTAAAGCTTTGGCAAATTTTGTGGGAACTGAAACCCTCATAGAGGAGAGAAACTCAGATTATTACAAGGACTCAAAAGTTACTTACCAGCTTCGCAGTTAGCCATTTAGTATGGAAGATAACATGGCAGTGCACAAAACTAAGTCCTGTCCCTTTCCTAGTTAATATTTATAAGATCTGGAAATAAACTGGGAGATGGGGAGGCGTAAGTACAGGGGGGGAGTGGGTATATTAAAGGAAATGGTAGTCGTAAGTGAAATGTCTGTGTTGTACAGGCAGTTGGGATAGTGGCAGTTGGAAATTATATAGGGATAGAAAACTTTCATTCCATAGAACCATACACTGGATTCCTTTGTATGTAATAATGTAAGAATCTGAAATTGCCCAATGATGAAAACTTCTTATTTTAAACAAAACTAGCACTTCATACCTTTACATTGTATAGCATGTGTGTAAAAAGGAAAATAAAAACTGGTTAGATGTTATGCCATGGGAGTTCTGTACATATCATGAGTATGAAGATTTAAGAGGAAGAAATAGTAGTCAGTATTATAGAACAACTCATTCGCACTCAGACCATCAGCAAGGGGTTGCAGAGAAACCACTATCTTGATATTGGACAAGAGGCTCTGAAATCTAGTTTTATTACAGCCTCTGCATCACTGCACTGGGGCTATTTGGCATCTGAAGAAATTATTTGATTCTTTTTGAATCTTAAAATCCCATTAGTGAAGTGCAGCTCTGTTAGGTATTGAAAGAAGAATTCAGTTCAGTTCAGTATGGTCAGTGCTCAGATATTCTAGTAATAATGTAGGAGAGTGCTGGAGAATATTCAGCAAACCAGCAGCATTTAATAGGATAAAAGCTGCCTGAGAGGCAGCACCCTGGTCACTGCATCTGTCAAGGGCTTCCCTGCTGCTGAACTGGTGAGCTCTTGAAGAAGATGAGCGTGGTTTTTGCAGAAGCCTCATCTGTCTTGTCTGCTCAAGTTTTGTCAGATTTTTTGAGGTACTGCAGTGTGAAGGGAATTCTTATCACAGAATATTCATGGTTGGAAGTGACCTTTGAGATCATCGAGTCCAACCACAAAAAAAAAAAAAAGAAAAAAGAACCAACCCCAAAACCACACCACACACACCCACAAACAGACACAAATCAACAATCCCAGGCACTAGAGCATGCCCTGAAGTGCCACGTCTACACGTTTCATAAATACCTTCAGGGATGGTGACTCCACCACCTCCCCAGGCAGGCTGTTCCAGTGCCTGACCACTCTCTCAGTAAAGTAATTCTTCCTAATATCTAATCTAAACCTCCCCTTCCACAACTTCAGACCATTTCCTCTGGTCCTGTCATTATGCCCTTGGGAGAAGAGGCCAACACCCACCTCTCTACAACCTCCTTTCAGGTCGTTGTAGAGGGCAGTGAGGTCTCCCCTCAGCCTCCTCTTCCCCAAACTAAACATACCCAGGCTTTTTTTTGGTTTTTGGTGGGTTTTTTTTTTTGGGGGGGGGTGTTTGTTTGTTTGTTTTGGGGGTTTTTTTGGTTTTTTATTTTGAGAAGCAAAGGGACGTTGAGAAGTTAAGGGACGTTTAGATGTGGTACTGAGGGATTTTGAGAAGCAAAGTGCAGGAGGACATAATTAAGGGACGTTTAGATGTGGTACTGAGGGATATGGTGTAGGGGAGGACTTTATAGAGTTGGGTAGATGGTTGAACTCGATGATCCCAAGGGTCTCTTCCAACCTCAATGATTCTATGATTCTATGATAATGAATATTATGTGAGGACCTAATGAATATTTAGATGAAACAATAATACAGAACATACTTACTCATTATGTGAATATAAAATGGCTGTAAAATTGGCTATCTGATAATTCCTGCCCAGAACTGTTAAGCTTCTTGCTTAGTTAGAATATGAATAGTCACACATAATGGATAGGGTTTGCTGCATTGCATCTAGAGTGTATCTTCATGTCATCTAGCCTCCCTTTCTTAGACAACAGAAGGCACAATTTTAGGGTATAATTTATTTTGTCCTAAAATATGCCAGATGAAGTTGACAGTTCAACTATCCAGGGATTCTAGACAATTTGTACGGAAGGAGCTATCTCTGCTGTAGATGACTGAAGCTCAGCAGGGTAAATTCAACTCGTAGGGTAGTAATGTGTAAGAAAGAACGTCTGGGGTTGCTGTATCAAAAGGATAAACTACTCACTAAATCCTGGAAGTAGTGGGTTAGAAGAAAAACTAGTGAAGCAATTTTGTATCAAAGGCAGCTCGCTTTCGGGGAGGAAAAAAAAGGCCCTGAGAATTCTCCCCTTCAGATGAAGGAATCCAGTAGTGTCTGCATAGAAGAGACCAGCAGTGCTGCATTTGCACTGAGCAGTAGGAGGCTGTCCTGAAGCACTGGATATTGTCAGTACTGCTCCAAAAGGAAGAGCAGTATGTAATCAAGACATGATACAGGTTTTATGGTTTTATTTCTCTGTCTCTCAGCAGCCTGATAACATACATCACCCAAAGAGCAAGTGTTAAGAGCACAATCTTTTTCTTGGAAGCTGAACATCTGACGCTCTAGTAATAGATATGTCAGTGTAAACAACATAGCTATCCTGCTGCTAGGTTGGACAGGCTGAAAGATTTCTAAGTGTCCTTACTTAAATCACTATCAGAAACCCCCAAAATAAATGCATATGGTTTTTTCAGTGTTTCACCAGTACCACCAATAAAACGGAGTCTTGTGTTTCCATATTGTCCTTTCATATGAAAGAGGGGAGAACATATGATCTTCTCTGCATATTTGGCAGTTTCAGTATTAGTTTAATAATAAGGAAATAACCCAATATCAACTGCATTAAGAGTAAAAAAAATAATTGCTTAGACCTTGAGTTCTTTCTGGTTTCTTCATCCTCTTTCTATACCAGTTGACAATGAATTGAGTATCACCTCTTTAATGTTAAAAATTCCTGCCAACTGAGAGCACAGTTCTTGCTATGCTGAATTTGATTTATAGACGCCTATATTTAGGAAACCTTAAAAGCAAACTGAAATATACAAGAAAAAATAAGGAAAAATACTGTTTTATCCTTATGGATCTAAGGATCATGTAACACTTTTTAAAGAGATCCAAGATATTTCCTAGACTATTTTGTCAATCTAACAATAAAGTTTCAAAAGCATTTGAAAATTAATAGGTACTGGAAATTGTTTATGTATTTGATACTGAAAAATCATGCTTACATCTTAAACTACCTTTTTTTTTGTGAGTATTCTTGTTGACTTTTTTGTTTAACTGTCCTTTGGAGAGCTGGCTGTGTATATACGAATACAAACCAAACGTTCTTGAAATTTACTTTCCAAATAGCAAAGTTTTGACATTAGTTTGAAATGAGAGCAACCTTTTGAACAGAGAGCATATGCTTTGCGTTTTAGGTTCTGAATCTGATTACACCACTAATCTATTTTTCAGAAATGGATGGAGCACATTTTTTAAATTAAAACTTAAAAGAAAATTAAAAGGGATATTTTAAAAACATAATAGAGACAGTTGGAATTACTCACTTTCAGACTCCAAAATAAGCTCTAGTTCTGCATCTCCAGTCTTGACCTGAGAAATGTAACTGTTTATGTTGAATTTTAATGCACGGGGGGGGAAACTGGAAAATTAAATGGTATCACTGGCAGAATTTTCCTATCCTAAAGTTCATCATTGATTTCTTCTGACTACAAAAAAAAAGAAGATCATAAATTTTCTTCTAGCCAGAAAATCTCTTCCTTTACCTAGGAGAACTAGACATAGCAGCAGTTATGGTCCTACCTGGAATACTGATAAAAGGAGGGGAAATTCAAAACATAATCCTACTCCTGGTTTGATTGACATACTTTTGTAAAGTGGCAATTTATAATGATACGCAACTCAGCAGGTCACTGATTAGATCAAATTGTTGCTATTACTTTTGTCTATAAAAATTGCCCTGTGCACTGAATAAGCCCTGCTGTTCAGATATAAAAAAATTAACATTTATTTCTCCAGTTTGTCACTAATCTCTAAATGTGAATCTCTATATAAAAATCATGGCAAAATAAGCATTTATATTGCTACAGGCATTTTTTTTCCTCTCCTTTGGCATTGTAGACCAAGACAAACAGTGGAATTAATAGTTTTTTCCTGCTTTTGTGCACAAGTAGAATTGTTTACAAATGTCTAATCAACACAAAAATATTTTGTTGTTATAACTGTGTCTGGTTTGTCTTTTAGAAAATCCTTCTTCTGGCAGACATATGTGGACTTTCAAAAGCCCTGGTGTAGCTAGAGCAGTACTGGCAGTCTCACCCTCTCGACATCCTATTTAATTCTTGGACCTCCTTGGCCATTGAAAGTTTTCTCTGCCCATTGAGAGTTTGCTGAAGCAACGTAATCTTGGGTGTAGAAGAGTCCTAAATTCCACTTACAACAATAACTGAAGGCCTAATTTTTATATTTGAAACACTTAATATCGGACCAGCAAAAAGAGTGCTAGTGCAATTTTAACATAGAGAATAATTTTTCAGGAAGCATTTTAAGGGTTCAGTTTAAAGGCGTTGAATTCAATTAACCACCTACCAAGTTGGTGTTTAACTGAATTTTAGCCAGCATCATCTTAAATTGTAACTTTACCAAAGGTTC
The DNA here is from genome assembly GCF_001431845.1 of Calidris pugnax. NCBI lineage: Eukaryota > Metazoa > Chordata > Aves > Charadriiformes > Scolopacidae > Calidris > Calidris pugnax. The sequence continues at coordinate 19,468,226 of NW_015094510.1, forward strand.
TCCTTAGCATAAACACAGCCACAGGGTGAAGTTTTTCTGTATTTTACATTTCATGTTTGTGTTAATTAACACATAATGGAGATGCTGTTAGAGATAGGTGGGGAAATCTTTCGCACCGTAGATTTTTGCGTGTCTAGCTTTCACAGAATCACAGGATCTTCAGGGTTGGAAGGGACCTTTGAGATCATCAAGTCCAACCATAGACACACAAAAGAAAAAAAACAACAAAAAAAGCAAACAAACCCAACCCAACAATCTCAAGCACTAGAGTATGCCCGGAAGTGCCACGTCTACTCGTTTCTTATGTACCTCCAGGGATGGTGACTCCACCACCTCCCTGGGCAGGCTGTTCCAGTGCCTGACCACCCTCTTAGTAAAGTAATTCTCCCTAATATCTAATCTAAACCTCCCCTTCCACAACTTCAGACCATTTCCTCTGGTCCTGTCATTATGCCCTTGGGAGAAGAGGCCAACATCCACCTCCCTACAACCTCCTTTCAGGTAGTTGTAGAGGGCAATGAGGTCTCCCCTCAGCCTCCTCTTCTCCAAACTAAACATGCCCAGTTCTGTCAGCCTCTCCTCATACGACTTGTTCTCTAGACCCCTCACCAGCTTGGTGGCTCTCCTCTGGACATGCTCCAGCACTTCAGTGTCCTTCTTGTAGTGAGCTTTGACGACATAAATTGGAGCCTGAATTCGTACAGGCTGGAGCCCAAGTTAGGTGTTGTGAGCTGTGTCCTCCCTCCCCAGAGGTGCCTGCTTTCACTCTCTGCAGCAGGATCCAGTGATGTACACCATGTGAATTATTCCCTGCTTTTTCAAAGAGTGCTTCTTACAGACATTACCTTGTCACAAACAGCTTCATGTCAAAATATGTGTGTTGCATTCACCAACTCATCCACTGGTGTTGCTTTGGTCTCCTCTGGGGTAGGCTCCAGCTGACATACCCACCCTTAAAGCCTGACTTTGGAAACTTCTGTGTGGTTCTTCTCTACCCTCTGAATCTGCAGATCTGTAGTAGGGGTGTAATACTCCCAGTGTACTGAATACATTGACATCTGTATTCCCCAATTAACAATTCTAGTAGGTGTATGAGGTGTGCTGGAAGGTGGTGGGCGACAGGCGAGGAAAAAAGCTATCCCAGCTATCTCCCAGAGGGGAGACCTCATCACTCTCTACAACTGCTTGCAAGGACACTGTAGAGAGGTTGGTGCTGGTCTCTTCTCACAGGTAATTAACAATAGAACGAGAGGGAACGGCTTCAAGCTCCAACAGGGGAGGTTTAGACTGAACATTAGGAAGGAATTTTTCACTGAAAGAGTGGTCGGCATTGGAATAGGCTGCCCAGGGAGGGGGTGGAGTCACCATCCCTGGCTGTGTTTAAGGGACGTTTAGATGCGGTACTGAGGGATATGGTGTAGGGGAGGACTTTGTAGAGTAGGGTAGATGGTTGGACTCGATGATCCCAAGGGTCTCTTCCAACCTCAATGATTCTATGATTCTATGATACTGCGAAAGTCATTCTCCTTTCAGCTTTGAATAGTTTTTTTTTTTAATTCCAGGATACGTTCACTGTCACACAAATGGCAACCACATGTAATAACATTAGTGTTCCACCGGATTAATTCCTGTGCTTTTAATCTTTTGCTTTGAGTGCTGTAGTTCACCAAACTACTTAATGTTGCTGTACTGTGATGTATACGCTGACATTCCAGGAATTGTCTGTCCATAGGAATTGTTGCAAATAACTACTAGTTCACTAGGCTAATACTTTATGTAGCAATATTTTTAGAGCAGGTCATATAGTATAATTCATCAGACAATTATTCTGTGTCTCTTAAGATTTTTAGTCAGTTAAGTAGTAAGTATTACAAAATTAGATTTGGTCTTAGTACATATGACTCATAAACATTAAAAGGTGAATACATGGGGGTTTTGGCTTACAAATGTAAAATGTCAGCAAAAAATTAAATAATACAACTTCAGTAGAAGAGACCATGGCATAAGTAATAAAATAATATTCAACCCTCATTTAAAGAAAACAGTGAAATGGCAAGGCTGCTGGGAGCAGCTCACTGAGGTAAAAAAAACCCCACATTTATTTTGTAACTTTTTTTGTGACAATTAAAAAGCCTGTGTCCTGACCAAAATTGGATTTACAAAATAGTTCTAAATTCTCTGTACACGATAGCTGCAGTCTCTGTGAATAACCTCTGTTTATGCTGCCTCTGCCTGTTTCGATGCTGTCCAGAGTGAGACCAGTAGCTCTCCTGGAACACACATGGCCAGTGGGAGGTCAGGTTGATGCACGTTAGGTAATGATTTCACGAGTGAGCCAGCATGCTTCAAGCTCCAACAGGGTAGCTTTAGATTGAACATTAGGAAAGAATTTTTCACCAAAAGAGTGATAGGGCATTGGAACAGGCTGCCCAGGGAGGGGGTGTAGGGGAGGACTTTGTAGAGTAGGGTAGATGGTTGGACTCGATGATCCCAAGGGTCTCTTCCAACCTCAATGATTCTATGATTCTATGCTGTGGTCTGCCCTTCAGTGGGAACCTACATGTATGTGCCATACCTGACTGCACATTTCAAAGTGGACTTGTGTTGTTGCAGTCATTAATAGTTTTGCAGAAATGCTCTGTACTGCTTAAAGGGAGAGGGTGGCTTGAAGGAGAGGGAAATAACATCTGAACTTGGCTAGCGACCTGCTGAAGTATGTCTTTGTGCCTGCTCCTGCTCACCTGGCTGTCCCTTTCTGCCCTTTCAGTAGTGATAAATGGGACTACTGATGACTTGAACTCAAGCAGCCCTTGAAGCATGAACGAATAATGTTATTTTTTTGTTGCATATATTTTCTCCAATGGCAAAAGATCTTTTTCATTAAAAAAAAATATTGTCTTGAACTTAGCAATGAGAATTTAAGGAGATTCTGAATTTGGGGAGTTATTGAGAGAAAATGTAGACTAGTTTTGAATTTTACTTAACTGCCTTGCAGCCACATTTTCAAGACCTGCGTAAGCTAGTTTGGGACATCTGTTCCGTTGACTTCAAACTGGGAACCTTATCAACAGCTTGGCTAAAACTCTTACCATTCCTTAACCTTCAAGTTTTAGTTCCCTGGGAAAAAAAACAACTCTGTGTTTAAATATGTATTGAATATTTAATGTGGCTGGCTGTTGACAGTCTTTTCCAATACAGGCTAGTATTTCCAATATTTCCAGTACAGGCCAGTATTTCCAATACAAGCTTTTTATTGGGGCAGGAGCAGGGGGCTGTTTAGCTTAAATTCCACTTACTAGAACTCATTTAAGGAACAAGAGCATCCCTACTGGCATTTGAAGTCTACAAAGAGGGAAAAAAAAAAAGACCTAGCAATTAATAAATCTAAGAAATTCAACCAAAATCACCAGAGTCTTCATAACTGTGATTTGCATTCACCTTTGTCAATAGTAGCTTCTGGTACCTTCATATGCTGATATCTACATTAGTGTCACAAGCTGTAGTTGCCATAACACTTTTCTAATATCAAAAGCCTGGGTTCTCAGATCCAGAAGGCCCACTTGAGCTCACAGTTGCAAGAATTAAGCACACAACAATTCTCTGTGCAGAGAACTGAGAGGATTAAAGTGTATTTTGGACAAACTGGGCGGAGGGGGGGGTGCAGCTGACTTGGAGTAGGATTGCTTCCCCACTCATTTTGCTGCACAACCTGCAAACAAGTGTGCCAGCAAAAAAGACAGGTCTCTCAAAAGGGTTTTTGTGTTGTACATCAAGTGGTCACTGGATGAAGTACAACTGTTGTTCAGGTTGTTATGCACAGTAACATAAATCATTTCTCACTTCCGTGCTGCTGCCTTCATTCTTGATTTGGAAAGTACAAGGAGAAACCATCAGATCAGCGTGAAGCTGGAAGTTGTCCCCTTTGATGAAACAACTGGAGATGTGGATTGACACTGCATGTTTGACTGCTTGGTCTTTAAAAATGTTTAAATCACAATTATGGCAGAATGAAAAGTGAGCAGTGATCTGAACACAGCGTGACCTATACCTTCAAAAACAGTACACAGTGAAGTATTGTTGTCTGCATATTGGTTGTGTTCTGAGCCATTCAGTCAGGGAAATTAATTTCCCTTTCATGTGCATCTGACCTGTAGAGCATTGGTATCAACTTCATAACTGAACATTAACCTCCTTAAATCAGGCTTGGGATTTAATTAACAGTCCCACCATCTTTCTTCTGGAAATAAGTGTGACTGTATTTGCTATTTCCCATTCTTCTTCAGGGCGTTTGATGTGGAACTTCTTTATATAGCTCAGCGGTTGAGAATACCTATAGCAGAAGTTGCTGTCAACTGGACTGAAATTGAAGGTAGGAAAACTGTTTCTGTTCTTGTAAGATTCCTTACATGTCAATCCAGAATAAAATATCCAAGGATCTTCCCATCTTTTACCCAGTTTTGATAACACACAGCCTTCTTTCCATACAAATTTGGCATTTCATGTTCTTGCCAGCCTTCTGCCATGGCATGGTACAAGAAGGGTACAGAAGGGGTAGCAAAAGAGAGGAACTCTGCACTCCCACTGGAGACAAAAGTAGGTAGTTACACTGCTAGGACAAAGCACTACTTTGGCACGTCCTCTTGCTGTAATGTGCTATTAAAAATACTACAATTGTAAAACACTCTGCAGGAAGCCTGACCATCGTTTATTGATTCAACCCCATTTCACTGTGTCTTGCCTTCCAAAATTCTCAGCCCACCTATTATGGCCTCCTCCAGGGCACCGTCTCTTCTTAAGATGCGATGTTCTTTAAGACCTGTAGGGAGGTCTGTGTTACTGGGAAGTGTAGCTCCCTACATATTTCTTCATAGCAAAGCCAGCTTAAGAGGTACTGCTTGCTTCTGCTTGCTTCCTCCCTCCCATCAAATGCAGTTCCTTCTTTTTTTTCCCTTTCATGTTTTTTTTTTAATTTTTTTTTAACCTGAATTTCTTCTCCTCAACACAACCCCTGAACAACAGAAAGTATAATAGAACTGTAGAACAGAACTCTAGTGGTGATGAAGGGTGAAAGTAGAGAACATCCGGAGCCAACTTCACTAGAAATGTTTTCTTTCAATGCAGTTCCACATGTACATTGCACCTAACACAAACATTAGCAGAGATGGAAGAGGCCTTGGTTTCACAGTGTGAGTTCCTTACCTTGCCTGAAGATTGGCACACTCATATTATTGCTGTAAGACAACGTGGTGGTCCTCTTCTCCAAGGTTGCTAAGAAGTCATTTGCTTAATTATTAGCGTTTGGGCTCCTATTTACTTGAACAAAGCCTTGTCACGGAGAAGACTATGCATCTTGTGACATACATGAAATGACTGTGCTGCTTGCAAACTACAGTATCCTACTTAATAATATAATTACTATAAAGCAATAACTTTCACGATAGAAATTTTTATTAATGTTAAGGTCTACGTTGTAGGTCTGAATGTGCTGAGAATGCAGAGGTTCATGGCTACTTATATATGTGTCTTGCCAATGCTCATTTTTTCTAACAATGTCCTTCTGATTTTCTTCTTCATTAATCACAGGTTCTAAGTTAGTTCCCTTTTGGAGCTGGCTGCAGATGGGCAGGGATCTTCTTTTTATACGACTGCGATATATGACTGGTGCCTGGCAGCTTGAAACAAGAAAATATGATTAGGTTATTTACATTTTCCAAATATATTATTATACTTAATGGAACATGAGAACAGTTTCAATCAAGTAAAGTGGTGATGAAAGCTGAGGTAATTCTTCATTGCTCCTGTTGTATGTTTCATTTTTGCAGCATGTATGTGTTTTATAAGATTGTCAGCAGGGATTTTGTACAACATTTCAAAAAGAGAAAGCATTTCCAAAATATTTTCTTATCCGGTAATCAGGTTTTTACTTTATTAAATAGTAGCTCTGATGTCTTATAAATTCACTCAAATAAATATATCTGCTTTTGTCTCATCATACATTCAGAATTTCCTTTTACATATTAAAAAGAGGTGCTTTATTCTGCATTGTGCAATATTGTGTTGTGAATGATCACAACCATTTGTTTCTGTACTATCTGGAAATATACGGCCATATTTCAACTTGGAATTGTCAATCATGGTCCACGGTGATGCATGTTTAGATTCAATGTTATGGGCAACATTTATGGGTTTTACTGAGTTATGACACTGATGTTCATAAGGCTGTTTAAGAACTTTCAGTAGTCTCTTGACATTCCAAATGTTTTTGTCTGAAGCTGAAATAGTTTGAGATCAAACTGCAGATTGTCTCCAGACTGTAGAAGGTCCAAGAGAAAGCACATTTAATTTAAAAATGTTGTCTTTCATAACTATGTTTTGTTCATCTGTACTAATTAATATTGCATGCTTAAGGCTGGGAGTCCTTGGCATCTCCAAATCTGTAGTGAAAAGGGCATGGGAAGCTAATTCAGATCATACAGAAATGAGACCCACCGTACACTGGGGGCCTGCGCATTAGCAATGCCAATTTGACGTTGTCGTGCTTCAGATGGGATCAGAGAGAGAGGGAGGGGGCTTGAGTCTTTCTTAGGAATGTCGTGCTCAGTTGCAGTACACAGGTTTCAATAGTGCTTTCAAAACAGTTGTGGGTTGCCAAAAAACGAAGCCAATCTTTCTTTCGGAACATGTACAAATTTGAACAGATTTAAAGAATGAACGGTGTACAGTTGTACTTTCACTTATGATTTCACTGGTGATTTTTCTTATTCCTTCTGCAATGTTGAATTGAGTTTTGCTCCTGTTAGGGTTACCTCAGCTTTCAATAAATTGAAGTGTTGGAATAAATTCTCAAAAGGTATCTCCAGTTTGATTTCACAGGCTTTTACGCTCTTGCCTAGTCCACATCCAGCTCTGTCACTTCTGCAGAATCAATCACGTGGCTCCTTGTTGCCATTGTCAGAATAAAACACCAGCTTCTCAGTTTTCGTAAACTGAATTTCTCTGATCAAACCGGGACAATGACAGCCCTGCCTATAATTAAGTAGAGTTGCCAACCAATTCTCAAAAGCAGATTCCTTGTGTCCTCCCTTAAAACTGAGCTTATTTGAAATTTTAACCAAATTAGTTCACCTTCTTCAAATGATGAGGCTTGGGACATAGGAGTCAGTCTCTTCTCCCAAGTAACAGGTGAGAGGACAAGAGGGAATGGCCACAAGTTGTGCCAGGGGAGGTTCAGATCAGATATTAGGAAAAAATTTTACACTGAAAGGGTTATTAAGCATTGGAACGGGCTGCCCAGGGAAGTGGCTGAGTCACCATCCCTAGAGGTATTTAAAAGATGGGTACACATGGTGCTAGCGGTACGGTTTAGTGATGGGTTTGGTCAAGGTTAGATGGATGGTTGAACTAGATGATCTGAAAGGTCCCTTCCAACCTAGGCAATTCTGTGATTCTATGCATTATTTTCGGCGTGATAACTAAACATCTGTTGACATCTTATCTAAAAAAAAAGTCTACTTTTGAATCAGATGCCAAAGCTTGGAAGGGGAGTGCTAAATTTATGATATTTTTTTTTTAATTCATCTGTGCATTTTATACAAAGTTTTTTTCAAATCTTTGCAGATAAACTCGCCAGTAACTCTCTCCTTATTGAGCAGCCTCCTTTAGCAACTGTGCATTTGTCAGTCCAACCAAATACTCGGTATCTTCCACCTCAGAGATGCAGAAGTCAGGCTGGATTTCCCATCTTCGAGCTTTGTGGGATTGGATGCTGGAACTTACTGGCAGGGAATTCTCTTATGGCTTCAGTGGATTTGAGCCATGGATAAAGGTCACTACACACCTTCATAGTCCGGAGTCTGCTCTCTGGCTCTGAGGTTGATAGACTTGGCACTCGTCACACCCGTGTGCCTACATCTCCCATGTCAGGTGCCTTTCAAAGCAGGCTGGCTACATCTGACCTGTCTGGTGGAGGTAGTCCTGGACCTCCACTGGCTGCCCAAAAACCTTTTGAGAGCAGGGATAGGCAGCTGTGGGACACCTGGCACAATGCAGTTTACTTGCACAGGCATTACCCAACACGTTCCATTGCAGTGAGGATAAAAGCTGACTGGGACAGAAGGAGACTGAGGAGAAGCAGAAAAGGAGACCGATCTGGGGCTGAGAGAGAAAGCCAGAGAGTGAAATGGAAGATGGGAAGTCCTGAGATTGTATGAGGAACGGAGCTGCAACAGAGATGGACTTGGCAAAGAGACTGGAAGAAGGGAATGGCGAAGGACACAGATCAGTTAAGGATGGAAAAAAAGGAAATGTTAGTCATGAGGGAAGGGGAAGCTGAAGTGGGTTACTAAGCCAAGTCTTCCACAAGAATAGGGTTAGGACAAAAATTGTCTAAAACAAGTCAGGAGTCTGGGCTGGAACCCAGGATCCCTTTTTCAGTGTTTCTCAGTTGTCATTTAACTTCTACAAAATTCTTTGGCAGATCATATCTCATCTTCTTTGTGTGCTGGTCTATAAAGAGAGTAACTGGCTACCGGTATCAGTTATCCTTCCAGCCCTTGTCACTGAAATCTGCAGCAGGTCTACAGGCTCCAATTCTGAACCACATGAAGGGGCAATGGACTCCTCCACAAAGATGTGGGAGATGATACAAACCAAGTTTCAATGAAAGCTCACTATTCAGAGTTAGAAAGCAAGGTATGAAGAATATAGGAAACAAAAGTAGCCTTTCTGACTCAGATTCCTACATTGTGTATATGTGTTATGAGAGGAGATACGTGCTTATGTCAGATCTGCTTTTCCTAAACAATGTATTTTTAGTGCATGGGACTGATTCAGGAATCAGTGAGTTGTATGGCAAAGGCAACTTGATAGATTTGACTTAAATTTAGAAAATGGGAGTTTGGATAGGGTATAAATGAGACAAAGGATTAAAGAGAGACAGTATATTCTCCTTTATCAGAAAAAGTTAAAATAAGATGGGCATATGGCTCTTTTTCCTCTTGCCCAAATGGTCAACACATTCAAAGAGAGTGTTAGAGGTACAGATTCAGTTCCTCTGGTTTAAGCCCACATCCAAGCCCACGTCTTAAGAAATGATGAAAGAATTCCCAAACCCTTCTGCCCATCACTTCAAAGGGATATTTGGACAGTTCAGTGATGCAGATATCCCTATCTTTCAGCAGATCAGAGTTAAAAAAATTGAGTTCCAAGTCTGCCGTAGTGTGTTCTGGGGTTGAAGCATTGTCGGTTACTTTTCTGAGAACTGTTTGTGTGGAATGATCTCAGGTCTAGAACAGTTACCTGCTTCAAGCTTTCTCTGAAGCAGAGGCAGCAAAGGAAACTTATTTTAGCTGAGAAGGATGGTCAGCTTTGCCTTTTGTTGCTCATACAGCGATCAGAAGTCTTCTGGGGAGCGAACTCAACTTCTCATATTTGCAGATTATAAACTACAGGACACACAGGCTGTCACAGGAGACCAGGACTCCACCAGGCACATACTCTAACAGAAGGTTAGACTCATGCTTGGTTTAAGGTTTGTGTTTGCAGTCAGTTATCAGCGTTCCTCTAAGTGTGTGTTGGATACATACCTGTAAACATCATAGAATAGTCTAGGTTGGAAGGGACCTTTAAGATCATCTAGTCCAACCATCAACCTAACTCTGATAAAAAAACATCATCACTAAACCATGTCTCTAAGCACTATATCAACCCATGTTTTGAATACCTGCAGGGTTGGTGCCTCAACCACGTCCCTGGGCAGCCCATTCCAATGCTTAATAACCCTTTCAGTGTAAAATTTTTTCCTAATATCCAATCTGAACCTCCCCTGGCACAACTTGAGGCCATCGTACTCTTGAAGCAGAGGTGTGCTTGCTATGTAGGTACCAACAAGGAACAAATAAAAGAGTATCAAAAAGTAGCTTTTCACTGTCAAAACTAAAATGCATGAGAGCCTGTCCCTAGAGAAATACAGTACACCTGAGAAATGTCAAAAGATTTTTAAGTCCTTGACTTCTACATGCCTTCAGGTCAGGCCATAGCACAGCAAAAATTTTGAACACTGACAAATTTCAGTTTTGGGCCAGAGGTCTTAAGTCCACTTGTGTCTTGAGCCCTGTATCAATACGTGGGTCAACGTTAACTTAATCCAAATATTTACTGAACACAGAGAAAAGGAAGCACAATGACAAGAAGGCACTGAAAACTATTAAGCAAATGTGAAGCATTATCAGATGTTTTGAAAAGCAGCTACGCAATGGCTATGAATTATTTAAATAAAGGTGACCACATGGCAGAGTCCCCAAATTACAGTATTAATTACAGAAGCAGCAGTCTGACACCAAAACATTTTACACTAACCGAAGAATTCTATAGAAATGTCAGTGGCAGTGATGGGAAACATAACTCATTTAGAATTGCCAGAAATCAGATCCTTTAGAAGTGAAGAACACATCTGATAGAAATCTGTAGCTGTCAGATCAGAGATGCCCTGTCTTCATATCAAATGTGTATCCTGACAATCATTCACGTCCTGATCTTCCCCAAGCTTTTGCCTTAAGAGTTAGCTGTTCTTGTTAAATCCATACTTTTGTAGATACTTACTAGTTACCCAGTTTAGTTTATTTCCAAGTTTAACTTATTACCTATTATTACCATTACCAGCCATTACTCCTACTATCTGTAGCTATCTGAGCCAATGGGAAGTTTGGAATCGTGTATCTTGATTTTCCCACGAAGATCACATCAGGTGACAGAGGTTTTGGACCAGACCCAAGAAGTGACTTCAGAAGTTAAGCATCAGGTTCCCCGGGTGCTGACGTTTCAGGTTATTGGAACCCAGAATCCTGAACAAGGCACCTTTTACCTGTGTGAAATACTACACGTCCCGGGCCAACCTGCTGGCTTCGATCGGAGTTGTCTAACGTCAGCCTGTTCAGGGTTGATCTGAACCTGGGGGGGAGGTCTCTCTCTGCTCATTGCACAGCCCAGAACCCTTTTCTTAGGGCAGGGAGGAGTAGGTGCCTTTCAGAAAATTGGTCTAAGCTTTTCACTTCGGAGAGCAGGAGCCTGCGTTGTGGTCTACCAACTGGGAGCTGGGATTGTTCAGCCTGGAGAAGAGGAGGCTCCGGGGAGACCTTATAGCGGCCTTTCAATGCCTGAAGGGTGCCTATAGAAGAGCTGGGGAGGGACTCTTTGCCAGGAAGGGTAATGATAGGACAAGGGGAAACGGTTTTAAATTGGAAGAAAAAAGATTCAGATTAGATCTCAGGAAGAAATTTTTTACTATGAGGGTGGTGAGACACTGGAACAGGTTGCCCAGGGAAGTTGTGGATGCCCCATCCCTGGAAGTGTTCAAGGCCAGGCTGGATGGGGCTTTGAGCAACCTGCTCCAGTGGGAGGTGTCCCTGCCCATGGCAGGGGGGTTGGAACCCGATGATCTTTGAGGTCCCTTCCAACCCAAACCATTCTATGATTCTATGATTCTATAACTCAAATCTGTATCTAAGAAATGGGAGACCAAGAGCAGATTCCCACACTGGAGGGAGATCAAACCCGTATGTCCCACGGGGTGTTCTCTAACCCCTTTCTGCTTAAGATGTTCCACTGTGCACTCATGTGCATAAAGCCCAACAGGGAAACAAAACTCCCCCTCATTTATCATGGCACTTAACCTGCGGCTGAGGAGGAACTGAGTTCCAGCCCTTCTTCTGGGGATATTTCCTGTCTGTGTACTATGTATTTACTCTGCTTACCTAAGGTATCAGGTGATTGATTTTTTGAGAGCACTGCTCTCCTCTGTGTGCCCTCGGTCCCAGCATATCTCACCTGTTGCACAGCCATCCCAGAGTCAGTGGAAGATTCTCCCAGGTACCATTTCAGAATCAGCTGTGCTGGTTTAATTGCGCAAAGCCATAAGGAGGAACATTCCTGCTCCCTCTACGTCTGTTCTGGGGCTGCTGGGAGGCTCCCTCAGGCCAGTTCATCTCACTGGAATGGGCAGGATGCCATCTTCCACTTGTTTGGGTTTTTGTTTTTTTTTCCCTTTCTTTCCTTCTGAGATAGCTTTCTGCCATTTCAGTGATTTCAGATGACTCAGTGAGTGGCCCAGCAGGCGCAGGGTGCAGCAGCAAAAGGCAGACTTCCCCTTTTGACAGCTGTGAACTCACCACAAGCTTGAAGAATGACTTGCCACCTGGAGGCTAGGACAGTTAGTTCTAAGGTAGGAAATGGAAAGTACGTTTTCTGTCACAACTCTAGTAGTTAACTCAATATCCCTAATTGGGTTCAGTGACACTGCAGCACTGTCACAAAGCAGGGTAACTCTTAAATGACTAATAACACAGCTTTAACCAGTTATAATCTATACAAATACTCAGAGATCACTACTGTGAAGTGTAAGCAGCCAACGATAGAAGAAAGCCCCAGTTCATTCTGCAGAGTTATGTTCAGTAATACATCGATTTACAACTCAAAGCCTCTGTGCAGACCCTTCCACCACCACCAGTCCAGAGAAGCCCAAGTTAGGTTTTCATCACGGGAAATAAAATTGTATTAATATGTATAAGCACCACGATATCTCCAAGCCATTGAATAATCCCAGCCAGTACTTAACTTGAATCCTCTGTGAACATTTAAGGCTCTGGAGACCTATCCATAATTATTTATGTACCTATTGTCCAAGTGTTCCTTGAGTTCACAGTCATAATGCTGACTGCAAACTAAAAATAGTCGAAATGGAGAGACAGGCAAAGACAGAAGGCTGCAATGAAGTTTCTGTATCTCAGTGTTTATTACTTAAAATAACATCTAACCTTATTTATGATCCGTGTATGTTTCTTAGGGATGCAGTGGCATGTCTGTTGGAGCTCAAGGGGCATGAATTAAAGAAGCGTTCCAGCATTGCTGAAGGCTGCACCCTGGCAGCTGAACCGTAAGTTATCTACCTCTTCGGGGTAGGGATCCAGAGGTTAAGAATTGGATGCTACTACGTCGTGCCTATTGTGTTAGCCAACGGCACATGAGGGAGCCTTGAGCACACTAGCCCAAGGGGTCATCGAGGCTCAGGGGAGAAGCTACAGACAAACCTTTGTTTCTTACTGGAAAAAGAGATGGTGTTTTTATATGACCTAGCTTAAGTAATAGTTGTGAGATCATAGCTGAGGGGTGTGCTCAAATATGATTTCATTTAATAGATCCATCAGAAAAGAGCGAGCTAACTAGCCCCATTTTCCTGGATATTTTTTAATCCATTTTTCTTCATACTGTTCATCGATCTGTTCAACTGCCCTAAATGCATAATTAGATATTTCCCTGGTGTAAAAAAAAAAACAAACAAAACAAACCAATAAACTTTTCCAGCCCTGCTTGCTGGGTGCAGTCTTCCAAGCAGCTGTAGCCTTTTGCAAGTAATAGTGAATCAGTCTGCAAGTTGTCTGTCTATCTGCCACATTCTTAATAATACACACGTAAGACACACACAGCCTTAATATGTGCCTGTTAGTGCAAAGAGTAGATCTTTTTTTGCTAAAGCAGTGTCCACAACGTCTGCCTGTCTCTAGGAGGAGATGAACTCTTGCTGGATGTGGAATCCACTGGTAACAGCACTCCATACCTGATAAATGTGGGACACCCATTTTAAAAGAAAAAAATTAAGCCATCTAGCCCCTTTCCGACCAGCAGCCAGTTCAGCAGTAGCTCTCCTGTGCACTGTAAATGCATGACTGCAGTTATTAGAAATAATCTGATTTACTTGAGGTGAAGAGGTGAGGGTGACAGAGCCCTGGAACAGGCTGCCCAGGGAGGTTGTGGAGTCCCCTTCTTTGGAGATTTTCAAGACCCGCCTGGATGCAGTCCTGAGTAACATGCTCTGACAAGCTCTGGGTGGTCCTGCTTTAGCAGGGGAGTTGGACTAGATGATCTCTATGGTCCCTTCCAACTCCAAAAATTCAGTGAAATTCAGTGAAAGAGCAGCCAGCAAGCTGCAGCAGCACAGGGTGTGGGTCAGAGGAGCACGTTGGCCAACTGCAAGGTAAGCTTTATCACAGCAGTTCACCAGGCCCAGGGGAAACGCTTCCAGCTTCTCTTGAGGAAGGCCACGCCAGCAGGGAGTGCTCCTCTTTGGACTTCCTGCAGCTCCCAGGTATTGCATTATGGCCTCTTAATTCTCAGACCTTTTCTAAGGACATAGCCTACCATCAGTGAGCAGTATTCAGTCGTAAGCTCTCTGACAGGCGTGGGCACCTATCCTTTCCCTGCATTTCCTCTACCAGTCTTCCCAGCACCCCTGTGCAAGCAGCAAATTATATAAATAACTTACTTATTCTCACAGTCTATTTCTACATGTCCTTAGTGTTCAAAGAACAGCTGCAGACCAGACAAACATCCTCCCGAAATGGCTTAGCCACAGGTGATCCTTCTTACCTACATGACCTTAACTCCTCCTCAAGTCCATCCATGCCTTTGCATCGGTCAGGCTCTGCTGTCCTTGGCTCTTCTGCTGTGTTCTGCTGTCAAAATCACTTTCCTCCTTTGAACTTCCAGCAATTTGTTGTTTTAGCAGAGTGAACTTCAATATCTAGACTGAATCCAAGCCTTTGTTGCTGGCATGTTCTATACAATATTCTTTAAGAATGAGGTGACATTAACTCTGGAATTCCCATCTGGTTTTTGCCATGTACTAATGTTTCATCTGGGTTTATTCTGAAGCTGTATAAAGATCCTGTTACAAAACAAAGGGAAATATTGAGTGTCAGCTTTTGGACTGGAGATCAGAAGAGCTGTTTGAACCACAGGATGATGAAGAATCATTGAATTCTGCAAACAGTTTTGGCAAATTCACTTTGCATGGCCTTTGGAAAGCAGCCGTCCACATGTGGGACAAATCTTTATCTTCCTATCTTTGTAGAGTACAGAAAGGTTTAGCTAATGATGTCAAGGACAGGCTTCACCCTGTAGCCACATTACAACCTCAGTTGCACGGGCTGTCATAAACTACCCCACTGCAAACTCTCAATCATCTGCCGTCAAACCAAGAACTGGGTCAAAACCACAAGGAATTTCTAACTCTTTTTTGGCTGACTAGGCCTGATGCCATTTAAGGTCTCAACAGCAGAACTGCTGATAACTTTCGTGTCTTGTTGCCAAAAAAACAAACAAAAAAAAAACCCAAAACCATATCCGTGGCCATCTTCCAGTCTTTAAGCCAAGTCATAAGTTTTGGAAACAGTGTCTGCTCAACTGTCGACTGTGTCAGCTCTTTGGTCGTTTTACAAGTCTGGCTAGATTCTGCCTGGTAGAAGGTTTCGTGATAGCAAGAGCTTAAGCACAGATGAGTTTGGAACAACTGTTACTGTTTCTTAATCAAACAATAAAATTCTGGTCTCACAAAAATGTTTTCCGATGTTATGTCTAATTTTACCGTTCTTAACAATTTATTTTCTCAATAAAATGTTTCATGAGAACAGGAACAGAAGAAAAATAACCAGTTTTCTGCAGAAGTACTGCAATGGGACTAAAAAACGGACCAATTATTCTCATAAAGGAGACAGCAAGCAATTTCATTCCAATATTTGCTAGAAAGCTAGAAAAAAGAAAAAAAGAGAATGGTTGACTGCACAAGAATATATTAGATTTAAGCAACTTCTGTGTGCGCTATTCATGTTTCTGTGCATTGCCTCAACTTCCATGATACTTCTGAAATTTTGGGACCCACACCCCTAGCTGCATATGGTGCAAGTGATCCCGTGGCAAAATAAATCTGGACCTTTTCAGTTCATTTATCAAATTAATTTATTATTTGGAAAAACTCTTTGCCAAAATAAATAAATACAGCTAGACAACTTACTAGAGCTATTCATCTTTAAGTGGTAAACAAGGAATAGGGAATGTTGCCGTTTGTCAGACCCTGCAGAAATACTGCAGAGTGGAGATGTTATTCACCATTTTGCCTGTGTGGGGGATGTTTGTCTTCCACATACTTGCCAGCATCTTCCCAAGCCTCATTCTAACCAAGGAAGAGCTAACTTCATGTCCTGGATGTCGCCTTCTCCAGACAATAGAAGAGGATCATGGTAAAATCCCAAATACAGGGTCACTGCTCAGGTACCATAGAAATTAATTGCACCTGAACATTCACTCAAAGGAGGGAGAACAGGGTTGCATCTTGCACTGAGAAAACTGGAAGAAGGAAAATCTGCTGCAAGGCCTGCTCCATTCCCTGAAACCATGGACGCTCTGCCTCCGATACTGAAACAGTTTCGGAGAAAGTCGCGAGGGAAGGTTGATCTCGCTGAGTTCACCCTCCCCCATCACGAAGGAATTTCAGCAGTGGCTTGAACAGACCTGCATGTTTAAGGCAATCTAATTTCACATGTACTGATTTCTCTGGGTTGTAAAATAATGAAGCATTCTTTCTATTCCTGGCTACTTCTGATTTACTCAAGATTATACAGCACATCAGTCTAGCCCTAATCTCGAAGATGGGCTTGATAATTTCTTTACCCTCAAAAAACCCCTACTGAATTTTCCAGTGGTAGAGCAGAAGATTTTAATATGTTAGAACAGCAAACATTCATGGTGGGGGTATGAAATGATTTTGTTGATTATCTGGGACCCCAGTTACCCTGCCTGCAGGCTGCACTAAAAATCTTGGGGTTTTAGCTCCTTTCCTCCTAAGATGTTCTCTATTAATGCCAGCATTTATGCATATAGTGCTGTAGGTGTGCAGTCAACACTGAGCAATTACATTCCCTGCTTTGAAGAAGTTTCATTATGCACAGCGAGTACTTTGGGGAGAACACCATCTTTGCTACAAAGTTCAAATCTAGTGCATCGTACAGTTGCACAAGTTCAAGCAATGGTGTGCAAGAGCTTTTCTTTTTTTCCATCAAGCAAGATTTTGGGGAAACCATTTGCAGAGTGGTTGTACGTAAAGTCACTACTAAACTCAGTCAGGTATTTAAGAATTAGGGAAAGTTAGCAAGTGTGTAGACTGCTATTCTCAGCTGTGCCTGGATAATAACTTACAAGGACCCCAAAAGCTTCTTAGGAACCTCACATTCCTAGCTCTGCAAAAGTTTCATTCTTTCCATGTTTCTTCTGCAGACTTCTCAACGTTTTGCCCCTTATTTAATCTGCATTTATACTCCCTCTGAATTCCATACAGTCCTTCTAGATAGTGCAGTGTCCTGTATAGATTAATTCTATAGATCAAAATGAGCAGTGCACCTCAGATGGCTGTTGCCTTTGTAGACAGTAAGACACTAAGAACTTCAAAATACCTTGGCTCACGTTTCCCAGGGCTTTGCTTACTGCAGCAAAAAAGCTTATAGGAGACATTCACTGGATATAAAGTCAGTGTCAAACACTATCTTTCTTATCGAACAGATAAGGTAATTAAAAAAAAAAAAAAAAAGAAGATGCAAACCTGACATCAAAATGTTATGTGGCAACACACCGTGTCGGTTTGATAAGCACTGCTAAGTCAGAGGGAACAGACCTTCACGTAGAAGAAGGGTTTGCAGCATAAAAGAAGTTTCATACAAGAAACTCAGCAAATGCTACCAGTATTTTGGGTTCTGTTGTGAGGCATTATACGTGCACACAGCATTTCAAATATAGATGTCATTTAGGAAATTGATTACCTTAGTGCAAAGCTGCTCAAGTTTTATGATGCCATGGCTTTCTCAACAGCAGGGAACAGTCACTCTTACAGATCTACTACATTTTTGCCAGAAAATAAAAGGCTAATGACTTGAAATATGAATGCCACAGTGAGGCACATGATTAATAGCCACTGAGTAATAAAATCATTGCTGACAAAATATGTCCAATGAAAAGTTTAAATCTTTTCCAATGAAAAGTTTAAATATCCCCTTGGGAAAGGAGTCCTCAGTCTTGTTTCCAGTGCTGTGGAGGCATTCTATTCAATGGCTTGTCAGGCAAGTGTTGTGAAGCTGTTCCCAGCACATGGACAAGAACCAAAACTTCCCATTCTCAGACACATTCCTCTGCAAGAAAGGAGGCTGTGTACCTCTCCACTTGGTCTGTATCCTCAAGAGTCCTGCACTCTGCTGAACAGCAGCCCGATTCCAACAAGAGTTCAGTGACCCCATGCTAGACCTTTCCAGAGCTTCAGAAAGGAGAAATTTCTTTCTTCAGAAAGGAAAATTTCTCTAAGCTGAGGAGGACCCAGAGCCCCCCTGCTCCACTTTGCTGTAACCATTATACTACTGGGGTAACATAGTTCCTACTTCCTATCTTCCTCAGAAGATGGACTGCTGCTCACTCTCCCACAAAGAGCTGCAAGTCTCCTGTGAAGCTCCAAGCACCTCTTGAAGCACACATTTCAAATGTATCATGTATTTTCTAGCAGCTGACTCCAGATGGCTTTGCTCCCACACACATGAAAACAGAACCAGAAATTGCCATGCAGAGGCACATGGAGCCCCCAGACCACTGAGACAGAGCCAAGTCACTAAGCCTACACCAGGTTCCCCTTCTGCTGTAAGGTGTGGGCTTGTTCTTCTTGTCTGTCATAGCATCTCTTCCTTCCTGTCACTAATGCTCAACCGTACCTACATCAGCATGTTGTCCAGCTAACACATCTGAAGTGTGCTTCATTTTCAGCTGGAGCTGTTACCCATGTGGAGGCTCAATTATAAATGCCTGTGCAAGGGAAGGGACGAGAATCATAGAATGATTTGAGTTGGAAGGGACCTTAAAGATCATCAAGTTCCAAGCCCCCTGCCATGGGCAGGGACGCTCACTAGAGCAGGTTGCTCAAAGCCCCATCCAGCCTGGCCTTGAACACTTCCAGGGATGGGGCATCCACAACTTCTCTGGGCAACCTGTTCCAGTGTCTCACCATCCTCACAGTAAAGAACATCTTCCTAATATCTCATCTAAATCTACCCTCTTTCAGTTTAAAACCATTACCTCTCATCCTATCACTCCACTCCTTGATAAAGAGTCCCTCCCCATCTCTCCTGTAGGCCCCCTTCAGGTATTGGAAGGCTGCTATAAGGTCTCCCTGGAGCCTTCACTTCTCCAGGCTGTACAACCCCAACTCTCTCAGCCTGTCTTCATAGGAGAGGTGCTCCAGCCCTCTGATCATCTTCATGGCCCTTCTCTGGACTTGCTCCAACAGGTCCATATCCTTCCTGTGCTGAGGACTCCAGAGCTGGATGCAGTACTCCAGGTGGGATACACACAAGAAGGCACAGCCGGGAAAGGTGGGACAGTCCCCTCTGGTAGCAGCACTGCCTTCATCAGGTGAAGACCATCATGGAGCTGTACACACTCTGCACTGACCCCACTGTGGGAGCACCTGGTCTTGCCCATTGCACTTACACTGTGAGAATGACCTGCTGCGACCAAGCACCTACTCTCACACTCAACTTTCAACTGAGGGGCTAAGGCAGGCAGGGACAACTGTTGTAACTGCAATCAAAACTTTACCAGAAGGGGATTTATACGGTCATGTTGCGGAAATGAGATCCATTCCCCAGTTCTTCATTAAGGCCTAATTAATCGGGAAACCATTGTTTTGTAGCATAAGACTAAAAGCAACAGAATAATCAGCTACTCCTGCTAGAGCAAACTAGATTGGGAGTATCATGGGAACAGAAAATAAACTAAGCAATGAATTTTTTCCAAAATTCACTCAGTCAATGGTCTCATTTCTTCATTCCCTGAGGAACCACTGTGCAGTAGTCGTTTACAGTAGTCAGTCATAGGTCTTGTGTTCACAAGATACACAGTACAATACCCCAGGAAATGGCACCAGCCCACTGGAAGTACCACATAACATTAAAGAAACCTGAAGGGAGAAGTTTCATCAGCCAAGCGGAATATGGGCCAGGTGACAGGCTCCAGATCATGGAGTGGCTGCCCCCACAAGAAGACTCCTGACACTGTTCATCCCATAGTCAGCCAGAACACAACCCCTAAGCCAAGGCAAGATCTGACCTGACATCTAGAGATGGGTCATATCACCACCACACCCTGGCCCCTAACCTCCCTGTTTTTATGTTCTTAGCATCCTTAACCTGGTACCACTCCAGTCTAGGCCCAGATAACTGGGCTATACTGGGAGAAACAGCATCCAACTTTCTTCTATGGCTTTTGATCATTCTTCTTGCTCCCATCAGTCGACCTCCTGGATCTGATACAAGAGGATAACAATCACTAAGTGCCTGCCCCTCATATTCCTTATCCATCTCTCTTCTCAGCAAAGCCTCATGAGGCTGCACCCCACCTCACTACCTGTTAGTCATAGTGCAAGCAGTCCAGACAAAAATTACTGATGGCTCCTCATTGCTTTCAGTGGTCCTCTGCAATGACTGTAAATCTCATTACTGGATCAAAACCCACAGCTGCTGCTCCTGCTCTTCCCACATCAGGATCTCTGAGCCCCTATTTCCCTAAACTGCAGCCTCTCAACCTGTATTCTCCACCACCTGGAGGCTGCTAGGCAAGACAGCAAACACCTCACACATGCTGGTGAAGAGATTCTTCATCGATTTTATCTCACCCTGCAGGAGAAGAGGGTAGCCCTATCCAAATACCACAAGCAGCATAGCAAGCCCTTGCCCCATTCACACCAGAAGTGCCACCCTTCTAGGAAGCCCTCTCTTTCCCAGGACTTCCCTACAGAACCTTCATAGAATCATAGAATCATAAAATGGTTTGGCTTGGAAGGGACCTTAAAGATCATCGAGTTCCAACCCCGCTGCCATGGGTAGGGACACCTCCCACTAGATAGGTTGCTCAAAAAACAAGTAAAACCAAAATCACTTACCCTCAGGAAGCCTTTAAAATCTCTCAGGTAGGACATAAACTCTTGTGCTTATTTCTTACCATGTGCAACCTGGTTTTTCTATGCAGCTGGGTTGCTGGTGGTCTACATCATTAAAGGACTTAGATGCCCTATTGCAGGCACACTTCAATAGAAGGTAACATACTAACTGAATTAGACATACAGTCCTTAGTACAGCAAAGGGGAACTGAGTTGTGGCACTGCCGCAGTATATATTAAATATAAGGCATCTTTGTCTGGGACCTGGTATCTTACACAGTATTGTGATTTGTTATCCACACCAAGGCAGAGATGCCCAGGACACATCATATTTTCTTTCTCGTAAGAGCTGAAGAACTCTGGCTTCCCTAAATGTAAATGGAGAGTTTGAGGAAACACAAGCCTTTGATGTGTGTGGGGAGATGTAATGCATTTAGGCAGAATATTTTAATTATGTGAATTACAACAGGGCAGCCTGCTCTTTCTCTTTTTTGCATGCTGAGTCATTTCCACTTGGACTCTGCAAACATGGACCCATGCACTGAGTGTTTAAGTATTTGGAATAAACTGTTAATGCTGTGCTCTAGCTTTGGCAAGCCTGGAGCCGAAAAAAAGAAATCACTCCTTTTCTTCTTTATTTCCCTGCGCTTGTTAGTGCCTCCTTTGGAAAAGACTGGAGCTAGCTGAATGTCCCAGTCAGAGATACACAGTGCCAAGGGCCAGTATCCTGAAACTATCTCACCCAGTTCCCAGGGACTGACTCCTGAAATGTCTCTGAGGCTTTCAGTTGCCATCCAGTCTCATTTGTGTACAAAATATGGAGAGATGAGTCAGAGCAATTTCTTGCCCTTTATGAAGAAAACCTGATACCTTGTGCATAGTTGTGGTATTTCCATACACAGTTTACATACTTGCCACCAACCTAGTTTTATTTTTCTTTTGAGTCTTTTGATTTTTTTTCATACAGTAATTGTTCTGCTGAAGTCTGTAGCTAAATGAGGTATTTATTCAGCATCTGTGCCTTCTAAATATTTACTAATGAAGATCTTTTTAAAAACTTTTTCCCTTAGCCTGTTCACTAGACAGCGTAACTTTTTCCATTTCTTTGATCCTGAAGCCCCCCTTATTTTTAATTATTCTTCCCTTGGCAGCTGGAGGAAAATGTGGCAATATGTACCAAGCCCTTCCCCACCCCTCCAGTTAACAAAGATACCGGTTGTAGATCAAAGAATCCATCAGAACAAACTGCTTCCTATGCAATAAGCCCTCTGTCTCTGGAATAAGCAAGTTTATCTTCATTGTGCATTCCGATAAGATGTTATTATAGTAGTGACTTTAATTACATTTCTCATTATTACATTAGTGTGCAGTAACATAGGGTTTCACTGAATCTAAATGTGTTAGTTTGTAGAATATGGTGCCTTTAAGTCTTGTGATGGAGGGAAGTAAAACTTGGGAAGCCACAAAACAACAACAAAAAAGCTTGATTTTACACTCAGTTGGGCAGATGTTGCTGTGGATGGAATGAGGAAATTTTTCTGAAATACATACCTGAAGGTGGAAAAAGATGAAGAGACATCATAAAAAGGCAATAGTATATGCATCCACGTACATCTCTGTAATGCAAATATGTAAGATTCTAGAAAATATGTAGCTGCTTTATGACTTAAGCAATAAATACTTTTTTGTCTGAAGTGATACACCTAGACACATATTTCAGTGGCACATCTTTAAATCTTGATGTATTTTCCTCCACACGAAAACAGCTTTTTCTCCTCCATTTCTTTTCTTTATGGTAAGACTAGAAGCTGTAAGACTAGAAGCTATAAGACTTCTGAGAGCTTTAAGATGCGCTATCTCAAAGTATTTTGTCTTAGGCATTGGGTGAGTTAAAAAATGTTTGTAGGTATAAAAATATTCTTTACAATTTGTACATTTTGCATGTCTAACAAATAATCACTGAACTGATACTCAGTAAAACAGATTTTCATGTAACTCAGCTTCTCTGATAAGGTGATTAAATGTGAGGGCTGGTATTTGGTGCCAGGTGATTCCCAGGGGAGTGCATTTATCACATGTTTAGTCTTGCAGTCCTTACTCAATAACTGCTTGATCTATAACTTATTGAAAATGGTGGTAATTCCCATGAACTGCAGTCAATTTTAAGTCGGGGCATAAATTACCAAATGCATCTCGCTCTGAAAGGCACAGACCTCCAAAGAAACCATCGCTACTGATCCCATGGAGTAGCAATAACTGCATGATCTCCAAGACGACTGCTACTAACATATTTGCAAGGAGTGGATTGGAGTGCAACGGTTTGCTTCTTGGAACCCCCAGGCAAAACACGCAGTCGGTCCCCAACTTGTTTTAAAGCAAACACATGGTAAAATGATGCATTGCTTGACCCCTGTTGCTTGAAGCAACTATAAGTTTATGAGGCTCTTTTTACTTCTGCCAGATAGTGAGAATACAGATAAATCTGACCCATATAAATCAAGTTTTTAATTAAAATACAGTGGGTTTTCTAATACAAATGGCATTTTCCTTTCTGCTCACTGCATCCTGCTTTAATGCTAACACCGAACAAATAAGCTGTGCTTATCAGTACCATGTTCTTGTCTGTCAAATATCACTGGGGTTTTTTTCCTCTCATTATATTTTGAGTTTTAAATAGTCTAGATTATAAAGATGTCCCTTCTCCCTCCCTCCCCCCAGAAAGCATATATACTGTCTTTGTTTAAACCATGGGATTGTTTTAAAATAAAATATTATTAAGAAAATGTTTGCCATCAACATTAATTGTGAACATCTTTTCATGTTTTCATCTGGAGAGGCAAGTCCGAGGACACCAGTTGGTGAAGAGAGTTTCAAATGACATTCCAAGACGGGCTGTCTCAGAAAGTGAAACACATCTTTACAGTCTCTGTTTTGAGACATTTGCTAATGAGGTAGTAAATCCATGAAAAAAAAAAAGGAAAAAGAAAAGAAAAAAGAGTTAACTTGCCTGTTGTGACTATTATTTTCCCCTTTATACAGCAAGAATACGAAGAAACCACATAAGCATGCGAGCATCCAAATAACTGTACCTTCCAAATAAACACAACACGCAAAGACTTTTTAGGGATCACTGCTCTGTGCCTGGTTTGTACAGATAGAACATGGTGAGAACTATTAAGAAGTTCACAGGTGACTAAGGTAATGATTCCATATGCCCATCCCTTAACCCTATAAAGACAAAAATCTATAAAGACTAGGTGATCTCTGAAGGTCCTTTCCAACTCCTACAATTCTGTGGTTCTGTAATTCTGTTCCCGTTTTCTACCAAACTTCTATAAAGAAAACTGTTTAAACTGAGTTTCAAATGGAAAAAGGCCCACAAGAACTGAAATTAGCACATTAAGATAACCCAAGTCTTAATATTTCCAAAAAATGCTGATTTTCTTCATACTTCTTCTTCATTGATAACGTGACCAAGTGAAAAAGCTCTCTACAGACTCACTTGTAAATGCACTTTCAGAAAGGGTTATTCAGCCTGGAGAAGAGGAGGCTGAGGGGAGACCTTATTGCTCTCTACAACTACCTGAAAGGAGGGTGTAGAGAGATGGGGGTCGGTCTCTTCTCCCAAGTCACAGGCGACAGGACAAGAGGAAATGGCCTCAAGTTACGCCAGGGTAGGTTCAGGCTGGGTATTAGGAAAAATTTTTTCACTGAAAGGGTTATCAGCCATTGGAATGGGCTGCCCAGGGAGGTGGTTGAGGCACCATCCCTGGAGGTGTTCAAAAGACGGGTTGATGTAGTGCTGGGAGGTATGGTTTAGTGATGATGCTCCTTGTTTGTTGTGTGGGTGTCTATTTTTGTCAGTTAGGTTGACGGTTGGACAAGATGATCTTTAAGGTCCCTTCCAACCTAGAAGATTCTGTGATTCTGAGAAAAGATATCCTGTCAGGTCAATAATTTCTTGTGGAAGGTTCTGCTCACTAAGGATGGCTTCCCTAACCCCAAAAATTCAGCATCTAACATGAAAAGAATATGTGTTAGACTCAGTCTTGACGGGTAGAGAAATCTATCACTAAATTAAAGAGATTGCTTAGGTGTGAGGTATCATGACTTGATTGCGTTTGTGATGCATGACCAAAAGATAGTTCAAACAGCTATACATGTTCTTGGTAATTTAAAAAAAAAACAAACACCAAAACCAAACAACAAAGCAGTGCAGTCTCACAAAGCTGAAAATAAAATAAAAGCTAAATCAGCTGAAAAGAAAGAAAATAAATAGCAAAGGGAATAATAATTAGGAACTGCTTAAGACATTCTGGGAGATGCTTTAAAAACCACAATCCAACTGAGAATGGAGGCTACTCTGGTTAACAGAGAACAGACAGGCTCAGAAGGGGTATGAATGCAAATATATTCTATAAAACATGGGAGACAAAAAAGAAATAGAGATTTTAGGAAAAAAGTAATAATGAAAACAAAAGGAGGAGAAATACACAGCTAGCATAAGTAACAGTAAGAAAGGAGTTAAGCATCCCAGAAATTAAAGTAATTGAGGCAATTATTTGTATCAGTACTAGGTGGAAATGATAGAATTGTGAATAATCAAGCAAAGACTTCAAGAAGTACCTGGGGGAAAAAAAAGTTAAATGAGACATTACTTATACTGCAAGATAATAACATATTTTCTATTTTAACGATAACTAAAGATGATGTTAAAAAGCAAATCATAACTTAAGACATTTTGAGAGCATCAGGTCCTCACACCTTGCTCTTGAGAATTTTAAATGTGAGCGCTGAGAAGTTTTCTGACCAATGCACACGGTTTCAACAGATTTTGGAAGGCATGGAACACTGAAGTGGAATACGGCTAATATTATGGCAGCATTTTTAGAGATATGCGGAATAGATGGTGTAATTAGAGGTCTTTCAGAGATAAAACCAATTCCAGGTAAAACACTGGAACAGTTTACACAGTTCACAGTCACTAAAGAATTAAGGGAGGACAATGTAAGTACTGCCAGTCAACAAAAATATCCGGTGAAATTAAAACTGAATTAAAAGTTTAGCTGGTAAAGGAAATGGGTTTGATATTACAGACTTTTCAGAGGTATTCAGCTTCACGCTACCTGACATTTTAATTAGGAAATTAATGTAAGCTGTATTGAATTTGTATTATTCTAAATCGATTAAAAACTGACTAATTCCAAGGTCTGAAAACGTCACCATAAATGGGGAAAAATTTATCGACTTGATGGGGTTTTAATGAGGGCTCAAAGAGATCATTTCTTGACCTTACAGTATTTAACTACGTTTTTAACGATGCAGAATAAACTATGAAGTTGTTACTGAGAACTTTGCCATTGACATCAACTATGGCACTGTCAAAAAGGGGAGAGAAATAAATCAAGGAGATAATGTAATTAGATTCTCAATTGGACAGGTGAGGACCTCAAGGTCACTCTTCTCCCTCCCCATTTCCAAGGAAGGGCCAGCTGTTCTGGCAGATTTTTGCCTAATCTGCTTTTCAGGGGGAGAGTTTCCCCCCCATCCTTAGGGCAGTGATTCCAGTACTTGCTTGTAAGCCTGGGGCAAGAAAACAGTGCCTGTTTCTGCACACTCTAAAGCAAGGTGACATGCAGGAGTGAAAAACGTTTGCAGGCAGAGGTCTGACAAGGTGGGGAGTCTACCCTGGAATCTAAAGAGATCTTGGGCATCATCTCAGCAGGAGGCAAAAATACTAAAATGCTAACATGATCTCTGTAGATTGAAATACAAACATAATAAACAAGGCTCACAAAGCTGGCTGAGCTCCATGTATGTCCCCTGATGTCCGGTAAAGCTGAAGAACTCTGCGTTCTTGATGTCCACAATTCAAAAAGATGTTGAGAATTTGGAAAGGGCTCAATGGAGACCCCACCAACTCTCAACTTGATTTAGTCACCAGACACTTACGGGCCATTCTCAAGTGTGTGAAGGAAAAAGGTACCATAACCACAGGCTGTAAAGGAACAGAGATGTAGTAATAATGAGCTTTTAACCTCTTGTATCTAAACATAGAAGATCAAATTGCTAGATGCTGAAGCCAGAGAAGTTCAGAGCAGAGAAAGCCATTTTCTTTATGGCAAGGATGAGCCTAACCACAGAACAGCTTAGCAAGGCTTGTAATGGATTTTCCATCACTAAAGATTTCAAAATCTGTGTTTTTCCCAAAGATTTGCTCTAGCTCAATCATAGCTATTGGCTTTGATGCCAAAGTTCAGGGAAATCCTGGGACCTCTGGGCATGTGAAGTGAGAGGACAGTGGTTCAGTCTTACTGTTTATGAATCTTTACCCACTGTTTCTTTTCCGTACTCTTTTCATCCAAGCAAATCCTCAACACCAAGAAAACTGCTCAGGCTAGTAAGATAAAGAGTGGACTCAGATGAAAACTGCTGACAGTTCATCTGATTCTTCCCAACCTTAGGTGTAAAGTTCAGAAGGTGAAGTGAAGGCAGGGGATCACAGCGGTTCTTGAACCAATGCCGGCTGAGACTGAGGCACATAAATATTTCAACCAGGTCAAGCAAACAGCAAGGAAGTGATTTCTTATTACACATTTCAGCCAGCGCTGGCCAAAAAGAATGGAAACAGAATCCTTCTTGAGTTTACTTTCTGAGGTTTACTAAGTCATCAACAGTGTTATGCAAAAGGAACATTCCTAATGCAGAAGTAAGTTGTCTCTGTCCTCTTCCTCCACGTGGTCTCTGCATTTTGAGGAGAAAGCAATAAACTTTGTCAAAGGGAAGATGTAGCCTGGTGTCAATCCACATCTCCTGGAATAAAAGGACATCCCAACAGTCATGCTGCTCTGAGCATCTTGGAGTCTTATTCTCTGCAGCAGAGAACAAATTCAGCCCAAACAACAGGACAGGGAGCAGGATCTCAATGCATTAAAAACTTTGGTGGATTGAAGTCAGGTCTTTGCATGTAGATCAAACAAAGGGAAAAAAAAACAAGGCAGTCTATGGAGTTTTGGTATGATGAGATGATGACAAATTTCAGTGGAATTACTTAAAATTTATGTTCCTGTAGCTCAGAGCAGAATTTGCCCCCAAAATCTTTAATCACAAATAATATGACTTCATTCTTCTGCAGCTGCTTCAGCAGGTACTTAAATACACAGAATAACAAAAAATCTTTAGCTCAATTACAGTGCTGGACAGAAAATTATCCTTTTCAATTCTGAAAACTGTAGTAACCTGGCCAGTCCAAGTGTTTTTCCAAGTCTTTTTTGGTTGGTAATTGAAAGAATGTTTTACATTCGTTTGTCGGTATCAGGGTGTGCTCTTTCACTTGACATCTCTTTTGACTCTGAATGAAAAGTGCTGTGAATCTAAATGGTAAATTTTAGATCTTACTGGTCGTCTGAGCCAAAAGGGACAGAATCCACATTCTGGTGGCAGTACATGAAGTCACTCCT
Source organism: Calidris pugnax (assembly GCF_001431845.1). Classification (NCBI taxonomy): domain Eukaryota; kingdom Metazoa; phylum Chordata; class Aves; order Charadriiformes; family Scolopacidae; genus Calidris; species Calidris pugnax. The sequence goes on from NW_015094510.1 coordinate 19,496,480, forward strand.
CCTGCTCACCTCTGTGTCTCCCAGTATTTCTGAACCATTGCTTTACAGTCTTCTCAGGTGCTTCTTGCTACGTGTCCACACTACTGCTGATTCCCGTTCTTCCCTCTCTCCCTTTAGGCATGCATCTCCAAACCTGCCTGCCTACCTCCTTCTCCTGCCTCTCTGAATTTATAGCTTCACTTTTAGAGTCCAAAGCAAAAAGCAGTGAGATAAGTGATTCTGCTGTGAGGGCACAGAGAACCCAGCTGCCCAGCACAGTCTCTGCAATGCTGCATTCACCGACACATTGCGTGAGATTGCAGCTGCTTTCTCCACCTGTTTTCCTTCTGAGAATGAGCATCTTCAGACACAAACATGCAGAAAACTGATGTGAGTAGCATGAAACGTGCTTGTACAGAGCAACTGTTTCATCCTGCTTGTGCTGGAAAAGATGTGTGACAGAAGACTCCCTGATGGTTCCAGTGTTTATTGTTAAACCTGATACAGATGTGTCTAAACTGTCCAGACCTTAGTTAGGGCACTGAGATACCCAAACTGCCTGTGAATAAGAGGCAGGGTAAACTGAGCAAGCTCCGACCTTCTAGACAGCAACCTCTGTGTCTTCTGAACCATTGCTTTACAGTCTTCTCAGGTGCTTCTTGCTACGTGTCCACACTACTGCTGATTCCCGTTCTTCCCTCTCTCCCTTTAGGCATGCATCTCCAAACCTGCCTGCCTACCTCCTTCTCCTGCCTCTCTGAATTTATAGCTTCACTTTTAGAGTCCAAAGCAAAAAGCAGTGAGATAAGTGATTCTGCTGTGAGGGCACAGAGAACCCAGCTGCCCAGCACAGTCTCTGCAATGCTGCATTCACCGACACATTGCGTGAGATTGCAGCTGCTTTCTCCACCTGTTTTCCTTCTGAGAATGAGCATCTTCAGACACAAACATGCAGAAAACTGATGTGAGTAGCATGAAACGTGCTTGTACAGAGCAACTGTTTCATCCTGCTTGTGCTGGAAAAGATGTGTGACAGAAGACTCCCTGATGGTTCCAGTGTTTATTGTTAAACCTGATACAGATGTGTCTAAACTGTCCAGACCTTAGTTAGGGCACTGAGATACCCAAACTGCCTGTGAATAAGAGGCAGGGTAAACTGAGCAAGCTCCGACCTTCTAGACAGCACAAGGAACATCAAACTCAGCCAAACCCGAGGGTGAGGGGTTGGGGCTGGCCCTGGGAAGGGGAGCAAGAAGTGTGGAGCTGGGCATCCCAGCAGGGTTTGGACTCGTTCATTGCTACTGCTTGAATAACCAGCTTCTCCTTCTCGGCAGTGCTGCCCTGCTCCGCTGACTCCACCCTGTCAGATGGGAACAGCCCGTGGTTTCCAGGGCTCTGGCACCGGCAAAGTGGGCAGCAGGACCACAGCCACGCTGCCGTGCCCAGGAATCCGCTGCCGGAGGGAAGCGCCTGCTGTTGCCTTTGCCAAGAGAAAGCCCATGAGGAAAATGTAACTCACAAGGTAAATCTGCGATACCACGGCTCGAAGTCTTCTAGTGCCCGTGCCAGTGGGCTGGGAGCTGTCTGAGGTGTCTCCATCACACAGAGAATGACACTGCTGTTGGAACAGCCATTTCTTGTCCAGGGGTGGGCAGTGCCAGTGCGTGGAGCAGTACATAGAGCCGATACATTCACAGCTCTTAGGAACTTGCAGTCCCTTCCAAGTGGAAAACTCCTGTTACTCTATGTGTTTTACACAGTTTTGGTGGTAAAAGAAATTAGAGCCCTTCCTTCCCTTTTACAGCTATATCCAATCTTTACTATTGTCTACATATCCTTTTACTGATGGTTTTCTTTACAGAGCTATCCAGCACGAAAAGGCAAAACACGAACCCGAAAAAGGAGAATACTCTCAGATCAGGTTTTGGTTTATGAGTAAATAAGGTTGGTCTGTGTTTTAGGGGATGGGATTTGAGAAGGAAAGCAACACCGTGTGCAGGCTCAGGGAGGGTGTTTGCGCTTACAAGGGGCAGGATGGGAAATGAGGCACTCGAGAGGGATAATGGCAAATGAGAAATGGAATTAGCAGAGCCCAGGCGGTGCAGGGGAGTGACAGGTGATGAGTCACGCCAGCAGGAGGAGGGGGGAGCCGAGCCTTACCATGGGGACATGGGCTTTGAAATCCGGGCAGACGAGGATTTGGATTCAGGGATGGGTCTGAAAGCGTGTGTGTGGAGAGAGGGGAAGGGAGAGGTGGGATATACGAGCCCTGCTCCTGAGAAGATACATAGGTTTAACAGATCACAGGTAACACCAGCATGTATTCAACCCTTGTAATAAAACAGCCACGCACACATGCCACATGATCTGAAACACAACTCTACACACAAAAAAAATTGCATTCCCTGCTGTATAATCTGTCATATCACAGAGTCACAGAATGATATGGGGATGGAAGGGATCTCTGGAGATCATCTAGTCCAACCCCCCTGCCAAAGCAAGTCCACCTAGAGCAGGTTGCACAGGAACGTGTCCAGGTGGGTTTTGAATGTCTCCAGAGACAGAGACTCCACCACCTCCCTGGGCAGCCTGTTCCAGTGCTCTGCAACCCTCAAAGTAAAGAAGTTCCTCCTCATGTTTAGGTGGAACTTCTTACATCCAAGTTTGTGCATGTTACCTCTTGTCCTGTCACTGGGCACCACTGAAAAAGATCGTCCCTGTCCTCTTGGCACCCATCCATCCTGTAAGTATTTATAGGTGTTGATCAGATCCCCCCTCATCCTTCTCTTCTCCAGACTAGAAAGGCCCAAGTCCCTCAGCCTTTCCTCATAAGAGGGATGCTCCAGGCCCCTAATCATCTTTGTAGTCCTCTGCTGCACCCTCTCCAGCAGTTCCCTGGAGTATATCAAACTCCAGCAATATATGTATACCCATGTGATCTCTCTTAGCTAGACTTTCTCAAAATGGTGCAGTGAAAATTGACACCACGCAAATATGAACGCAATTCAGCCATTTGACAAATAGTTCGTGCCCATTTAACTTGAAGCCGCTATTGAAGTAAAGGTTTAGGATCTGACCGATAAATCCAGGCAGTGGCTCTGCCCCTGTCCCCCACTGGTTGGGATCGTTCCAGTAGCAGAACTGGCATTTTAATCCACCCCGCCAATGAGGATGGGATGGAGCTGGGATGAGAAACTGGAGGTTTCAACATCTGAAAGAGATGCAGTGAGAGCCAGCAGAAGTTGGGTATGAGGGCCCTCAGGTGTATGATCAAGAGCCGTGCCTCAGCATTTGCCAGTGTGGCGTCTTAAGTGCGTAAGTTAAAAATAAGCAGCATTATGGATATAAAATCTCAAGTCATGCTGAGTTAGAATGTGTGATTGGCACTTTGTAAATGTTTACAGTGATTTATAAATAACAGCATGTCTTCTGCAACTCATCTGTCAAGAAGTCTCCTGTAGGAGAAGCGAGACCGCAGTGGGGAAGCCGCTGGTATTTTAAGATGTTTTGGACTGAAGTGGGAAACAGAGGTATTCGGGGCATTGCATTGTATGTCCCTCACCCGCACATGCCTCCATAAATTTGTGCTGTGGAGCTGTAATTCCATTGTGGCTTTCTGATGTCTACTCAAACAGCATTAGCTTTTCTGTCATGTTTTACAATGTAAAAAATCTTGGCGAAAATGTCAGCAGGATGGTATCTTTAATCATATTTATTGATTGACCTCAAAAGGCTCGGTGCATTTTAACCGGAACCCCTCAATGTGACCAGGGTCAGGTTCAGCCGGTACCTATTCCTAGCACTGCCCACTGCCCCAGCTTCACAAATACCTTGTATTTCTAGTGTCCTTGAAGCCACTTGACTTCCCTGATATTTCTCTTTCAGCCCCTCCTCATTACAGCTAATACAATGTGCTACTGAGTTAGAACTGGTCACTCACAGGTAACACAAGGGTTTAATAGGTAGTATCTCAAGCAGAAAATACATTGATCTGCTCACCAGTAATGGCTGCAGTTTGCTGTTCTCTGACCAGTCCCATGAACTGATGGGGCCATTCAAAACTCCTATGCAAATATCTTATTTACCAACCTTTTTTTTTTTTTTTACATTGCAGTTAAAAACTAAACGGAGGTCCTACAAGCCCAGCTCACAAAATCACCAGGAAGATTTTCGGGACAGTGAGTTCAAGAGGTTGACTCTGCAGTAGGTGGGAGCCCAGCAGCTGGCAACCATGGCCCCAAACACCAGTGAGAACATGGGGCGAAGGACATTTCTGTGGGACACCCCAGGCCGTGACAGCTCTGGTGTGGGGTCCAGGTGTAGGAAGAATCATAGAATGGTTAGAGTTGGAAGAGACCTTAAAGATCATGGAGTTCCAACTCTCTGCCATGGGCAGGGACACCTCCCATTAGAGCAGGTTGCTCAAAGCCCCATCCAGCCTGGCCTTGAACACCTCCAGGGATGGGGCAGCCACAACTTCTCTGGGCAACCTGTTCCAGTGTCTCACCACCCTCACTGTAAAGAATTTCTTTCTAGTATGTAATCTAAATTTCCCCATTTTCAGTTTAAAACCACTACCCCTCGTCCTATCGCTCCACTCCCTGATAGAGTCCCTCCCCATCTCTCCTGTAGGCCCCCTTCAGGTACTGGAAGGCTGCTATAAAGTCCCCTCAGAGACCTTATAGAATCATAGAATCATTGAGGTTGGAAGAGACCCTTGGGATCATCGAGTCCAACCATCTACCCTACTCTACAAAGTCCTCCCCTACACCATATCCCTCAGTGCCCCATCTAAACGTCCCTTAAACACATCCAGGGATGGTGACTCAACCACCTCCCTGGGCAGCCTATTCCAATGCCCAAAGAGGTGGTGACATCTCCATCCTTGTAAACGTTCAAGGCTTGAGTGAACAAGGTGCTAAGCAACCTCATGGCACAGCCTGGCCCCCAAATCCCTCTACTATTGCCCAGCTGCTCCAGAGGGTCATCTTCCCGACCTCTCCCCATGCCAGGAGTTTGTCCCCCGTGTCCAACAGCCGGGCCAGCATCCCCCGGGATGGTGCGGGGTAGAGGTGAAGATGCCCCACTGTGGGCGCTCGGAGGCTTGTGTGAGGGTCGGTAGGGGCAGGGCTGGCTGTGGAGGCACCGGGCTGAGGTTCTGCCCCGGGGAGTCCCGGCGGTCACACACAGACGCCTGGCCGACCCCACACGGCCCCGGGCCCGGCCTGTGCCGCCAGCCCCGCCTCGGGCCCTGGGCCGGGACCGGGGTCTCCCCCTCAGCGGGGAGCGGCGGGGCGGGGAAATGGCGGCACGGGAGGCGGCTGCCCTCCCACGGGGCGCCGGGCGAGTGTGAGACGAGTGTGTGTGTGTGTGTGCGTGTGAAGGGTGGCTTCTGCGCGGGTGGGTGCGTGTGCCGTGGGGTGCACCCTGTGGGGAGGGGG
>NW_015094510.1:19502565-19566193 GCF_001431845.1 Calidris pugnax
AGTCTGTTAGGATTTCTTTCCTTGGCGTTTAAATAGGAAGGAAAAAAAAAAAACCCAACCCGAAAACCCCCCGACCACCCCCCCCCCCCCCCTTCCCCCCGAGACGTTTGGAAAGACTTTTCCTTTCAGAGGTTATTTTCTGTTCAAGAAATCCCGCTCCTGGACACGCTCCCAAGCAAAACGGAGCAGAATGGCAGGGATTTGGGTTTGTATTCCAGCGAGAAACGGGGACTCTCGCTTTTTTTTTTTTTTTAATTTTTGTTTGGCTCCGAAGTTAAAACGTTACTTGTTAGCAAGTAACCAGCGTTTCCAAACACAATAGCTCTCGATATGGCAAATTATGAATTATTGTAATTTTATCTCCGTGCCCGGGCAGCTCTAAGTGAAGGGGATTCAAAGTTCGGCTCATTTGTAACACTTCGGATATTGTGCGGTAACTTTGTGTTTTCCTCCTTTGATTTTATGGGTAAATTTATTTGATGCTAGCCAGGTCTGCTATAAAAGAAGCATTAGTGGGAATAAAAATAACTGATACACACATGGGCGCACGCGCATGCACACACACACACGCACGTGTGGGCTGTTAATTACTCGCGTTTGATAAATCAGTGAAAAAAATTTTCAGCTCGGGATGGTCCACTTTTCAGGGAATGAGCTCTCCCTTGGCAGAAGTGGGAAACGATGGGCTCGGCTGGGGAACGTGTTCCAGTTTGAGGTGGTTTGGGAAGGACACTGCAGATAAGGCGAGTTTCAGGACCCTGTATCTCGGATGTGTGGAAATGTGCATCCTTGTACGCGCGTGCGTTTGTGCGGTCGGACTAATCTTCTCATCTCCAGGAGTATAAGCTGAAGAAAGCGCTGCAAGATTCTTCCCCTCAGCGATGGTAGGACAAATGTCATCACTCAAACAAACCTCATCCGTTTTAATCCAGCCAGACAACTCCCTTCTTTCAGATTTGATAAGTACCAGTGTCTGGCTGGTTCATGTGTGCTTCCTGTTAGATTTTAAAGCAGAGGCTGGGGATGTTTGTGGTTTGTTTGTTGTTGTTTGTTTGGGGCTTGGTTTTGGGTGGTATTTTTTAATATTGAGTTAATTTGACATAGTAGCTAAAATAAACTTGCCCAAAAATATATTTAAAGTGAGTTGTATCGAAAAGGATATCTTGCATTATACTTGATGAGTTTGGCAATAGCTTCCATTCTCATCTGTCTTTTGTGAGGGAGTTGAAAACATTTTCTTCACTTTGTTGGTTCGCACATAAGCTGATAAACGGTAATTCTGCAGAAATGACTGGAATAAGGGTCAAGTGTATTTTATCATGAATCCTTATGGTAATCAGGATTTGTAAATTGATACGAGTTGGAGGTAGAAGCTTTTATTTACATGCAGCAACTGAAACGAATAGGCACAAAGCTGTCAACTGCACAACTTTGTGAAGAAGTTGAGTATTAATATTTTATTAACACACTTGTCCAAGGCTAAGAGGCATGTACGTGGGGACGTGTGTAGAGAAAGTGGGTAGCACCTTGAGTTTGGAAGCTGCTCTCATGGAAACCGGTCATAGTGCCCCACATTGTCTTCAGTGGGCACGAGATGAGGCCTAGCTCAGTAAAACAGGAGTGTAGAAGTGCCAGTATAATGTATCACATAACATCTGGACAGTTAATCCTCGTTTCTCTCCTTTTATTCTTTTACAGACTTTCTGCATCTCTCATTTGAATCCTTAGCTATCTGCTGTTATCAGCCGGGGAGATAGTGTGTCATGTAATCCTCTCCCCTGAATGCTAAAGTGCTGTAATTTTGATGGCCAAGCTAATCTGTCTCGATAAAGTTTTATTTTTCCATTGTTAAATTCAAAGGACAATGACTACTAATTACAAGTGACCTCTAACCAAAACACTAGCTAGAGTTTATCTCCAGTGCTGATACTGGCTAACAGTAATTCCAGCATCAGCAGTACTAGGCAACCCGTTTCAAAGCTTTCAAAGAAACTTAACAGAATAAGGGGAGCCAGAAGGGAAAATATATATATATGCTCTGGGTAATTTGTCTGCTGCAAAAGATATAGTGAAATTGTACGGAGATTCCATTTGCTGTGCAATATACCCCTTACAAATAATAATTACAGAGATGGGGAAGAAAGAAAAAAAAAAACCATCATAAATATTTTAACTGAAAACAGCACAGCAAAAGCATACATAGGAAAGGTTGTTCTTGTAGACTGCCTGGTTTCCTGCTGCAGGCAGGTATAAAAAATCATTAGTATTCTTGTATATTAACAGCAAAAGATACTAATAACAAGGACAATTTGAGAGAATAATTGCTGTCCTATTACTGTCTTTGAGAACATTTGTTGTAAGGAAGCATTAGACTCTGAATACAGCATAATAAAATTATTTTTTCAAAAATATCCCAAATTATTTCCCGTCTTATATTTTGTCTATAATGTTTGAATTGTTGATTCTGTGGGAATTTTACAGAGAAGAGGTGAATTACAGAGTCTAAGGCCCCGTGTATTTATTACAGCAGCTGAAAACCTTGCTGTGCTTTTGCAGATGAGTGGATCTAATACACTGCAGGATTAGAGCCCAGGCTGAGATCCTGATTAATACGTGTATGTGTTTAAATCAAAGCAGGCAAAACATCATTTGACCAAGTTTTGTGCAAATACCTGTGATTTTTAGACAGTTTGTTTTATAGGACCACTTGGAGGTTTCTGCAAGAACTATTGCAACATCTTTGACAGATGTAAGGTTGAGCAGTTTGCTTTGAAGGTTCGGCTCCTCTGGACAAGGGCACAGCAATGACACGGTGGAGGTGGACACCGAGTGGTGTCCATTTCCCAGTTTACACAGTCAGCCCTACATAAAAACACGAAGCAAAACAGAAGAACATCTGATGATCGATCTCTGTTTTTCTGAGACAGCATTAGGACTGGGGTATGTTTCTGACTGGGAGGAGAAATGCCTTATCTTTCCCACATCCTTCTCTCCAGAACTTGTTTCTTTCCCACTCTTTTTCCTTGTCAGAAGCGTCACCATGATTTCCTTCTGCCAAACTTAGCATCATCTTTTTCTCTTCTGTTTCCTCACAGGTCTTGGTACTCCCAGGTATCTCTTGACACTTTTTCTTCATCTTAATTCTTACGTTCCTCCTTCCTTTTGTTTGCAGCTGCCAAAGCATTAGTCCACACTGTGGCAACCTTCCAGCTTGATACTGCAACCTCCTGTTTCCCAACAAGCTCTTTTATCCTACCTACATTCTGCTCCCTGTCAGCGTGACCCCTGCCAAAATCCTGCATCTTTTGCTTTTCTTTTGGAAACGTCTCCATGCAGACTCCTGTTCTGGAGTCTCTCTAATGCCTGGTCTTTGTTTGGGTTTTGAAAACATTCCCCATTTCCAGAGTTCCCCAGAACTACTGGCCTCAAACTCGCCATCCACTGAAAGAGAGAAATGAGGAGGAAAGAAAATTAACAGACCCTTGGGTCATTACAGTTTGTTCTGCTTCAAGCTTCCTTTCACCCTCATTACCTGGCTACAATAGGAGCCAGATTGGCCATTTCTTGATAACGGTTATTCTGTGTTTGCTCGCTCTGCTGGTGTACTTGGTCACGCAGCCGTGCAGTGAAGAACAGCAGGCAGGGAGCTGGTGGTGGTGGTACCCGTTCCAGAAAGTGGTGTCTGCTAATCACAAAGCTCCCTGTAACGAAGAATCCTTTCTGACACAAATTACCCTGCTGCTGAGGTCAGTACATTTCAACAATACTTAATCTTTTTGTGTGTGTGTTTTCTTGTGTTGCCTTTCTTAACAAACAAAAAAACCCAAACCCCCCCCCTTTTTTTAAGCATTCCTGTGCAACGTTCCTCATCAGGAGAGTTCATAGTGCTTTACCAGCTGTCCCCATCAGGGTACCTGTATGAGGGATGCAGAAATTGAGGCACCTGAGGGAAAACCATTTACCCGGAGGCCTGTGGCAGGATGTGATCCCACACGCTGCCCAGTAGGTGCAGAACTGACCGGAGGCACCGCGCAGTTCACGTGGCTTTTCACAACTCCCTGATGGAGACTTGCTGGCCTGGCCCATCCAAACCTACTTGTCTCTGTCAAATTATTCTGGTCCAGCTGCCAACGTGCAGTTTCTTACCCTGCAGCACAAATGAGGTAGCTAATTTATCTCTCTCTCATCAACAGATCTTGAATTACTTCATGCAGGGTATGAGGCCTCCACAGGGACATCTAGAGTAGAGAAACCAAAATTCATTCCTGTGCGAGGCAGCAGCTGGCAGCTCCCCTGCCTGCCCTGCTGCGTGTCCTGTGGGACTGATGCTGGGATCAAGGATTCTTGGTGGTACCTGCTTGGGACTCTTGGGCTGGAGGGGCTGCCTGGGGCAGAGCTGAGTCCTAGGAGAGGAAAGGAAGGGGAAAAGCAGCCCTGGAGAGATGGGGCATTCCTTGGACTCCTGGGGTGGGGCTGCAGAAGAGAGGTATGTTTCTCTTAAAGACTGAGGTACCCCATTTCTGCCTTTTGCCTGGTATTCTGTGTTTTCTGAAGCTGTTTTTTAGCATGGCATGTCATCCTACATGCTAAAGGGAATTCAGCCCTCATTCTAGACTCCCGGGCTCAAATGTAGGCATATGAAGCCTGTTTAATCTCATAAACAAGTGTTCTGGTTTGCAGAGAAGCTGAGCACCCACATCTTCAGCTGAAGCCACTGGGAATGTCCAGCCATCTCCTCCTTTCCCCCATAGGAGGGAACTAGATAAACAAGTTCTTGCTCCTTTTGTTCTTAGTCGTGTTGTTGTGAATTAACTTCCATAGACACTCCAAGTGTATCCAGATTTTTTTCATGGAAAATGCATCGGTGCTGTTGCTTGGGAGCATTGGCCCCTTGTCCAAGGCAATCCCTGCATTTACGTGGATAAAGCACCCTAATATTAGTGCTTACCTGTCCTCCACACTCTTATTTTTTGCAAGATGTAGGCCCTGTGGATGCTCCACCCTTCCTCCCCCCCTGCAGGGTTTCACAAGCCACTGAGGGCTCAATTAGCACAGATTACTGCGGATGTTCATGCAGGAGAACCTATATGTCAATCTTATTGCATTAGCAATTTCCCACAGTGATGCACAATGAAAGCCTTTTAGGAAAAACAGATTTGAATGTGATATGGTTTGAACACAATGAAATGCTAATGTGATTCCATGGAAAACTGCTAACATGATGTATACGCAAAGACTGTTGTGTGTGAAACATATGCCCCCATACGCACTTGGCCAGGTTTTCTCACCTGGGAGGGAGGAGAGATGGCTGGCAGTACTGCTGCTCCCCCTCCAGGCCTGCTGTCAGCCAGAGAGGAAGCACTTCTGGAAGTTCTTCCTTTTGTGTGTTTTATTGATGATCTATTGATCTGTATTTCACTTGCCGAGCTATGTGATGCTAAATCTTCTGCAAAAGATGTCTGCTGTGTTAACACCGTAACTGAGTAAGTGACCCTTCAGGCAGACTTCTCAGATGTCTCTCTCTCTCTCTCTGGGACCTTCTTGGGTGTGAGGCAGAGCATGGCTGTGGGTGCCCTATCGATGTGGGGTGCTTAGAGGCGACAGCCTCCCCAGCTAGCTCCCAGTGTCACAGGTTTTCTCTGACTTTAGGGTATTAGATACCTGGCACAACTAGGCAGAAGATCTCAGAAGCATGAGATGCAGTCCTTGCATGAGGAGAACCAGACATCAGGGTTTCCATCGCCAGTTTCAGAGCTCACAGACCTGCCAGCCTCCCCTCAGTTCGGTGTATTCCCCCAAGAAATGAAGGTATTTGGCACTGTGCTGAACCTCACCCAGCTGGCTCTCAGGTCTCCTGTGGGGTATATGGGATGTGCTACCATACAGGACGAGGAGAACATTTGCTTTATCCGTTTCCCTGGTGTGCACTGTAAATGTACAACCCGAGCTCCAAAAGTGCATTCCTTTCTAACAACTTAAGACACTAAACTTTCAGGATAGGTTCTCATCAGACTTGAGCGCCACATCCTTGGTGAAGTAATTGTTCTTTAGATGTATCCTTATTCACAACATTCTTAATGTCTAACTCTAAGCAAATCCTTTTCCTAAAATGGGTATTTGGGAATGGCTCCAAGAATGCCAGTGATTGATAACGAGGATTACAGGATCCGATTAGTGTGGATATAAACTTTAGGCCAGCAATGAAGCCGAAATTCTTTTCTAGTCCCCTTCTTCCTTTGTGAAGTGTTTGTTCTGGAGGCACTTGGCTGCATGCTTTGTATTAGAGACCAGTCAGCGTTTATTTTAAAAGCAGGAACTCTATTTTTTGCGTATTTCCAACCGTTCCATTTTTAGAAACACCGATGGGCTTTGCTACAGTTTCTTTGGGAATGGTGGGTATGTGAGGAATGCAGGACCGACTGTCTATAAAATGGGGATGACCAGAGCCATGAGAAGACATTTTGGCTCCCCCAGGGCAGGTTGATGCGCCTCCCCATCATATCCTACTGCCTCCTGCTGTCTCCCACAAACTCATTTTTTGGAGCTCTCCCATGGCATATGTGCTCCTTAGCCTCTGGCTCTGCGGGAGGAAGGCAGCTTAGAGAGGGGCTCTTCCTCAGAGCTGCCGGTCTGAGCCTGAGCAAGGCACCACAGGAAGGGATAAGGCAGGGACTGGGTGAATGGATCTTCCTCCTGCCCGTGGGGAGCAGGGCGTGGGGCAGCGAAGAGGATGTGTCCCTGTGGGACTGCATCTCAGAAACTTCGGTGTGGCCCAGCCAGGGAACACAGTGCAGTTCACTCCGTATAAACATCGCAGTTGCTAGTTTCCTTTAAAAATTAATACCGAGGAAGGAAGCGCGGTCAAAGAAAGATCGGAGTGATAAATTGGTCCGGTTTCGTGTTTTCGCACAGACTTTGGTTGTGGTAATTTTGTGGGGTGCCTTCAAATATCATGGGAGACTTTCAAAGACACGAATCATTGAGAACATCCAGCCCTCTGGTTTGGGTTTACCCTGAGCAGCAGGATGCAGGTAGCCCAGGGACCAAGGCCCGTGTAGCCATGTTGGCTTAGTGCTGCACCTGAAGAGAGGGACTCTTGGTCATAATAGGGAACATAGGAATGAAAGGGCTCATCTCAAGGGGTTTTCCAGTCCTTTCTTCCTCCTCAAGGCCAGCTCAGTTATTCTTGAAGATAATTGTGTAATCTGCCCTCACAGGCCTCCAGCAATGCTGACTATCCCAACACGTAGCTATCCCATTCACAGAATCACTGAATCACATGGGGTTGGAAGGGACCTCTGGAGATCACCTAGTCCAACCCCCCTGCCAAAGCAGGTCCACCTAGAGCAGGTTGCACAGGAACTTGTCCAGGCGGGTTTTGAATGTCTCCAGAGAAGGAGACTCCACCACCTCCCTGGGCAACCTGTTCCAGTGCTCTGCCACCCTCAAAGTAAAGAAGTTCCTCCTCATGTTTAGGTGGAACTTCTTATATTCAAGTTTGTGCCCATTTCCTCTTGTCCTACCTCTGGGCACCACTGAAAAAGACCGTCCCTGTCCTCTTGACACACACCCTTTAAGTTTTTGTAAGCATTGATCAGATCCCCCCTCAGCCTTCTGTAGACTAAAAAGACCCAAGTCCCTCAGCCTCTCTTCATTGGAGAGATGCTCCAGGCCCCTAATCATTTTTGTAGTCCTCTGCTGTACCCTCTCCAGCAGTTGACTGTCCTTCTTGATCTGGGAAGCCGAGAACTGGACACAGTACTCCAGATGGGGCCTCACCAGGGCAGAGTAGAGTGGGAGGATCACCTCTCTCGACCTGCTGGGCGGACTCTTCCTGATGCACCCCAGGATGCCATTGACCTTCTTGGCCACAAGGGCACATTGTCTGCTCATGGTCATCCTGTTGTCAACTAGGACTCCTAGGTCTTTCATGCGTTCTCCCTGTTTCTTCAAGTGGACACGAAAGACAGATAACCCCTATCTTGCCTGCGACAGCCTTTTGCACATTGGCATACTTGCTACCATGTCCATGCCTCTTCTCTTCTCCCCAGCTTAAGTCACACAAACAAAGCTTTGTTGAAGTATCTCTCGATGTGCTCAGCTAGAGCAGTCCCACCGCAGGAACCGGTACATCCCTTCCCAGTCAGGCATCATGTGCATACCAAAAATGAGCTGGGTACTCAGTTTTCTTTTGTCACTGAATTTATGCCTCTTAAACACATCCACAAGTGTTTGGCCTATGGAAGTTTGTGTAGCTGTGTTAGGATGTGCAGCTTGTATCTTTCTTTCTCTATGTCAAATGAGAATGTCTTATTCCTGTCAAGAGAAGTTGGACTATGCTGAGCAGGTGAATTAATATTTGAGTAGTTCCACAAGCTCAGAGAAATTATTTGAAAGTTGTAGATTTTTTGGCACTGGCATGCAATTTTGTCCTTATTTTATCCAGGAGGTAGTGAATTCAGTGAAGGCTCCACAGTGTGGACAGGTGGCCAGAGAGGCATGAAGTGCTGTGGAGTTTGCTCTTTGGTATTGATAGCTTCACGTAAAGTTCAATGTAGAAGGGCTTTCAGAGCAAACTTGATAAAAATCAAGAAAATGTATTTCAGAAGTTCGCATTATTCATTTAAGCTTACAGGGATAAACAATGAGGTGTTGCCAGGGCTGTGTGAAACGTGGATAAATTTGAATCTCAAGTACTTCACCTCCTATCATTGCAGCTGTTTTCAATAGGAGCAGTCCAGGGTCAAACCAGGAAGAAATTTCATTTCTTAATTAAAAAAAAATAACAACCTTCTTTACATCCCATTTAATTAAAACCCTGGGTGTCAGGTTCTGTGGTTGTGGAAGAACTCGGTAACATTGTAATGAATAATTCATTCACTCTATTTTGTTGGGTGCAGAAGACAGTGGTTTGAGATAGGTTCATAACAGCACCCTTGTTTGGCTGGTCCCAAGCACAAGAAGAAGCCCCGAGGAATCCCAAAGGATGTTGTAGGTGCCATGAGTGGAACATGAGCCTTTTCAAGTGATTCACATGTCTCAAGAGTAACATGTGCCCACTGTTCCTGAGCCATGAGCTGACCATGGGAGCAGCAGCCACGGTGGCCGTGCAGCTCAGGCACTTCCACACCACTCTTCCAGAGTGAACGCACGTGTGAAACCTCTCCTGACCAGCTCTGGTCCGCTGTGCCTGCAAAACCCCCGTGCCAGGATTGGTGCCTCAGGATGAGGGTGTGGGAGCAGGCCCAGGGCAAGGTTGGTGAGGTTCCTTGCTCATTTGAGGCCCAAGTAGTTGTAACCACACTTTTATTTATTTATTTATTTATTTATTTTTAAATGCTTTCACCTGCTTAAGTGTGGAAGATCCCCATAGCAGGTGGCAGTGATGATATGCCCTGGGAGGTTCTTTGCCAGCTCCTGGGTGGCAAAGCATTTGAAACCAAATCAAGACTCGTTTTTTCTGAGAAAACTCACCCGCTTCTCTCTTTTGTAGGAGGTAGGAGTAACTGAATCAGTGACAGGTAAAAATAGCTAACCAAGTGCATGGCTACAGCATTCCTCTTTATGGTGGTTGGCTGAATAATCTTCTCCCTTCTCATTCTGTTGTGATTTAGTCACCGAGCGGCAGGCTTCCAGCTATAATTGTCTCACTACTCCATTTTCCAGCCGCGCGCATCTCCAGGAACTGCACAGCTTATGTCTAGACGACCCTCTGAGAAATCTCCCTCTGTGGCCTTACTTAGCTGTTGCAGTGACACCGAGACTGATGATGTCAGCCATTTTCGAGACTGATAGCCATGCCTCTCACGGCTCAGTCAGCCCAGGCGGGCGCTCCGAGGGGAGGCAGCGTCTTGGAGCTTTCTTCCAAGACCAGATGTGTGCACACATCTGCACACACATGCACTGACGCATGCGTGCACAGATGCGCTTTGGAGGGAGGTTAGGCGCTGTGCTTTTACACAGTTGTGTTTTAAGCCTGTTTTCACTAGCATCCATGAGGTTTTCCTTTCTGCATAAAGCATGGAATGAAATGTAACGAGGAGTGGCACAATTCCCCTGCTATGCCCATGGAAATTGAATTAGAGGGGGACTTTATCACTGCGTTGGCCTGCAGAGACATTCTGCTGAGGGGTGATATGAATCTTCCCCAACACAGTGGATCCTTTTTACATTAAGCAAAATCTAAATTTTCTCAAAGTCTTTCCATAGTAGAGGTGTCAGCATGCTGCCACACAAGATAGAGAGGAGGACAAGCGTACTTTCCACAAGCTCTCTAACCCCTCTTACGGACTGCAGGAGGACCTGGCTCAAGTCAGGAATCTGCAAGCCCGTGATGATGGTGTTTCATCTCTTTTCTCTGCTTTTGGTGTGCCAGGTTCTTCGGTAGTGCAGTGAAAGTTACTGTGATGGAGTCCCTGGAGAAACATGTTGTAGGAGGACCTACAGGCTAGTACTACACTGGGGGGTGGGGGGGTGGGGTGAAAACTGAGTTTAGGAGTAGGAGAAAGTATCCTAGTTCCCTTCAGTCTATGTCCATGTTGCTGGGTCTTAGCCTGGCAATCATTCAGATTTGAGGGTAGACTCATCTCACCCAGCATTAGCTGTATGCAGGGCCTAGTTTTGCTGATCTTTTTCTAGGTGTTTACTTTAGGGTGGAATGGTTCATGCCATGTACACGTATGTTTTTATCAAGTACGTATTTAGGGACTTGAGGGTGACTAGGTCAGATACGAGTGTCAACAATTAGGACATATTTATGTGGCCAAGTAAATTCTACTGAAAAGCTGTTCCATACTAATAAATGAAATGTGCCTGATACTGTTCTTAGCCTTGAGGCCAACTGGGATGGAGAGGCTTGCTTCCATGCAATGGTTGTCTCACCCTCCAAAACAGGGTAGCTTTAAGCAGATTTCTTATTAGGAGTGGCCCGTGGTCCCTGCTAACTCCTGTACCGGGCATAATTGTTACTTGGGGGAGCGCTACTGGCACAGACCAAAGCCATTCCAGAGACTGTGGTAACAATCCATGCTATAGATAATCAAGTTCCCATGCTCAGAAATGTTCCCCAGCACTAGTGTAGCCATAGCTAAGGTAGTCACCCTGTTTTTAGGGTGAGTAGAGAAGGTGAACTGGGCTGAAGCATTTCCAGTCGCACCTTCTCCTGCTCTTGCAGACCGTGGAAATGGAGGGTGGGTCCATGCTCACATGCCATATGTCTTCTCCCCTAAAGCAAGCTTCAGATCTTAGGATAAACCCGGCAATGGAACAAAGATTTACAGCATGGAAGATTGTCTGTGTTCGGTCTTGACCAGTCACTTACCTGACAGATACACAAAACTTTCCTTGTAGTCCCAGAGGGGGGAATCATGTTGGGGATGTACCCTGAATGATGCCTGACTCATCCTGACAAAAGTACATCATGTTGTCACTGAGGGAGATAGAGGTGACCAGACCAGGACTTGCATCATGGTCTGTCCCAGGGCTTGATACGTGTGGTGGAGTTATGATCAAAACTGTGACGCTTCCCTCCCCCCGCAGCACTCACAAACGATGAGTATTGAGAAACATGATGGATCATCAGCACAGAAAATATATCAAACGTGGTTTTGAAATGTTTCAATGCTGGAAGCTTCCAGCTGGGTAGGCAAGTTGCCTGTTAGAAAAGGCCTACAGCTGAAGCAACTACTGTCCTGAAAGATTGTTAAAATTAAATTATGAATTGACATCTCTATCAGTACAGCCCTGGAGCAGAGTGTCTGCCTAGGTATTTCATAATGGAGTATCTAAGCCTAGCAACACATGGCTTAGGCTGCTGAATAATATGCAGTATTATGTAATTTAATAACATTAAACTAGGATGTTCTGATAATAATATTATTTGAAAGCTGTTTAGTTTATTTAATACCATTTATATTTTGTATGTCAGTTGAATTCGGGGGAAAAAAGATTTTAGAAGAAACTGGGGGGAGCATGGTAGGAAATTGTGCAATGTATTTATCTGAGACTACATCACATGGTCTGCAAAGCACGGCTTTTGCTTTTATACACATAGTCTTGGCGACTCTCCCACTAGCAACAATAGTGCTCAGACTCATACTGATGTCACTGTTGAGTTATTTAATTTGACTGAATGAGATTAATGTGTTTATTTAAAACCTTGGTCAAAATGGAAAAGAAAATCTTGGGACAATACTTTTACGTGCACATGTATGTTTTCATATCTGATGTTTGTAATGTTGCATTAACTTATCAGGGGCAGTTGTTTACACACGCTAACGCCTGGGAGACCCTCTCAGATAAGAAGCGTGAGCCGTTTTCCCTCTCAGCCTGGAGCAGAGACTGCTGCACCACTGCTGCTCCTGTGGGCTTTCATCCCAGGCTCTCCTCGCTTCCTGCTGCTGCTTTCAGGGCTGATCCACAGACATCCCAGCAGTGCTTCGTTTTCTTGTGTGAGGATGGGCTTGATGTTGCCAAGCCATGATAGCGGTGTGGTGGTGGATCCTCCCCAGGTTCTCACCGGGGCAGTGAGGGACAGGCATCTCCACTGCACGGGAGCCTACATGGGGCTGGGGCTGGGCTCTCCAGGCTGAGCCTGCTCCCACAAAGGCTGGAGACCGCTTGCATAAATTTTATCCACATTATGTTTTACAAGCAGCTCGAGGGTTTTTTCCTGTGATAAATCATTCTGAACTTATTTAATTCTCACATGTACCCTCTAAGTGTTTGGAACAGACTTTGGTTTTGACTAAGAGGCAGTAGTAACTATCCAGTTAAATGCTCCAGGTCATTGGATTTTTACTAATATACAGCAGGGAAAAAAATCTGGAATCTGAAGTTTCTCTTTGCGTGGTGGGACAAGTTTGGACTGTTCCGTGGAATTGATCGCTGAATGGCACAAGTGGGGGGATTTCTTCCCTGCTCTGTGAAGAGCTCTTTTGACAGTTGAGGAAAACTGGATGTACACATAGATCAATAATGTAGAAATTGCATAAGGCAGAGCTCAGTGCTGTGGTGGGTGCCTGAAGTAAGGTGTGCCTGCTCTTCCTTCCAGTTTTGTAGTCCCTCTGTTCATATTTTCTTGCAGCCTCCTGTCCACTGGTGCTCGAAACATGAATCTCCTGGGGGAATAGCAGCTGTTGCTGAGGATTGTGACATGCCAAAGAGTCACTTTTGTGCTTTCTCCTTGGTGGGGCCAAGTGCTTCCATCTCCCTAGCTCTGTGGAAGGCTTTTGGGAATTTGAGCCCCTGCCCTCATCATTTGCTGCTCTTGTGGAAGAAGGGAAAAGCTCCTTATGTGTACATGGTGCTGGGTGTCTGAAAGGGTAACACAGTGGGGCAGGGGAATGGGCAGGAGAACAAAGCAGAAGGGCTAGGAAGAAAACAGCTTTAGGCGGTCACTGGTCCTCAGCAAACACTGCACATTGTCTAAGAGGCTCTGATGATGCCCTGGGCCATGTGTGCTTGCCCTGCAGTGTGCTCCAAAGCTGTGTGGTGCTGAGCATATGAGGCTATGCTGAGGAACCAGTCTTTGGGACTGGCCTCCTGTCTCCTCCTGTCTCAATATGTTGTACCTGTGCCTGCACTCAGTGTCCTCAAGTGCCCTTTGAACTCTTACAGTTTAAGGAAACTGCAGAATAATATGGTTTATGAGGCCCCGCTGCTCCCAACACTGAGCTATCTCTCTCTGTCTTCTCAGTGGCTGCATATAAGTTGTGGAAGGACTGAAGTCCTCCCACAAGGGTGGAGTAGACCAGTCATGGAGCTGCTTCTCTTGACACATCCATTTAGAAGCTGCTTCTCTGGAGGCGTCCATTTATAAGCTGCTGTCATCTCCTGTTTTAAGTGTCCCCTGTATAGTAAAGTCCTTTGGACTTGGTATGCACAGGGGGTCCATGAAGTATATTTAAAGCAGTAAATAGCTTGACATACAAGGACGATTTCCTCAGGGTTCCAGTCAGTGGAAATATGTCATTTTCAGCTAAAATTAGACTGACTCCAGCTACATTTGAAAAAAAAAAAAAGAAAGAAAGAAAGAAAGAAAGAAAATCCCGCAAGAACTAAGCTCTTTCTGTTGGACTTGGTCAGATGTAGCAACTTCTAGCAGAAATAACTCAGGATCCATCCAGCACAAACTGTATCCAAAAGTCTGTGATTCTAATCCAACAATTTTGAATTGGAGAGAGCGAAACAGACTGGCGAGGCAAACAAGGTTTTCCCTTGCATATGAGACAATGTAAATAAGCTCAGAGAATAATGATAGATCTTTCAAACACACTAAATTAAATCTGTGGGTATTTGAATTTTAAATTAATTTTGCAGTTAATATTTTACAACTCTTGACAATCGAGTGAGATTGGAGGGGCAGAGAGGGAGGTGAAGTTAGAAAAATATCCTGCTCATTACCACCATAAAATTTGATATTACAGATTTAATTTCCTAAAAGATGCTTGAGCTGAACCTACAGCTACCAGCATAAAGAAAAAGCTACTTTTTTTTTTTTGTAGTAAATATAACCCCAGTCTTGCAACAATTTGCTTACTGCATTAAACTCTAAGCACAAATTGAAATGACTGGACACTTAATGCTTTCCAAGGTCCAACTCTAAATTGAGTGTGGAGGGTAGAGGGGAGGAGAGGCTTGGACCCAAAATAAACAGCAAAAAACAAACAGAAAACCATTGAAAATTAAAGACACACTTTGAATCGTTTCTCTTTCGAAAGACTGTATTGAAGGAACAATGAAAGGAGTGTGTGAAGCCTAATGATGTATTGTGTTGTTATTCCAGGCTTCATCAGCAGTTTCTTGATGTTTGGAAAGTTCTGAGACCCACCCCGTTGGACTACTTGTAATCAGTGCCTAAGACTACAAAAACCTGTACCCGTCCTTGAAGGAAGTGTCCATCTCAATATTGTGGAAAGTCCGTGCAAGCCTTGGAAGGCAGGAGAGCGATTTGTGCTTCTGTTGACACTTGTGTGTAATCTCTGCTTCTTATGCACTCCAGCACCCCTATCAGTTCCTTGTTCTCCTTCACCAGCCCTGCAGTGAAAAGGCTGCTGGGCTGGAAACAAGGAGATGAAGAGGAAAAGTGGGCAGAAAAAGCTGTTGATTCCTTGGTGAAGAAGTTAAAGAAGAAAAAAGGTGCCATGGAAGAACTGGAAAGGGCTCTGAGCTGCCCCGGTCAGCCCAGTAAATGTGTCACCATCCCACGTTCCTTGGACGGGCGGCTGCAGGTGTCCCACCGCAAGGGGCTTCCCCACGTCATATACTGCAGAGTGTGGCGCTGGCCTGATTTACAATCTCACCATGAGTTGAAACCACTGGAATGTTGCGAGTTCCCATTTGGCTCCAAACAGAAAGAAGTGTGCATTAACCCCTACCACTACCGGCGGGTGGAAACCCCAGGTAATTATGTCGTCTGTGAATGATTCACATCTCCCTATTAGCTCTTGCACTGGCAGGTCTAGTCGTGGTGCAGCCGACCAAGTTCTGCTCTGAAATCTGAAAAGGCAGGCTCCATTTGATGGAAGGACCTTGGGTCTTTCCCTGCCTAATGGCATCACAGGTCTGGCAGCCAGGAGTAAGGAGCACCTTGCTCCGTAGGGTCTGTGGGGTCCGTGTCCCGTGGGACCCCCTGAGGGCGCCCGGATGTTGTCCAGGGTGCTGAAAACAAGCCACCTCTCCGTGGACGTGGGTGCTGGCTGCCCTCTGAACCCTCCCTCTGCAAACTGGTGTCCACTGGCATGAAGTCTAGGCACCATCCTAGACTTAACCACCCTGGCTAGGTTGATGTCTCATTGTGTGAAAACCAGCAATTGACTCATTAATCCACAGGACAAATGTATCGCACTCTCTGTCTTTAAAGATTAGAGTTGCAGTAAGATGACTTATTTTGCTGTAGATATGAAACCAGGTCAGTTAATTCTTCCTAAAATGCCTGGTAGCCTGTCTTCAGTGGGATTTACTTACCTGAATGGATGGTTCATAGGAAATAAATCCCCCAAGTTTACATAAAACTTTGAATTTTTCCACTGGTGATCCTCGTCAGACTGGACTTGGTCAGCACTGAAAGCTTATGACCTCACTGAAAGGTCATTTAATTGGGCTTTATGTCAGTGAAACAGCTGTTAAAAAATTACAGTGTTCAGTGTTGACTTCTATAGGGATCTTGGAAAGCAGGGTTGGCAGAGATCTTGAGCAGTCATCCTGTTCTCCTCTGCCCCTGCTTCCAAACCAAAACAAATTACCAGGTACATTCCTGACAGATGTTTTTCTAATGAGCTCTAAAAATCCCATGTGATAGAGGCTCCACAACCTCCCCAGGTAAATGAATCTCTTGCTTTGCTATCCGTACAGTTCAAAATGATTTCTCATGCCTAACCTACCTCTCCCTTGCTGCCAAAAATCACAGTAATTTAATTTACTAATGGATACGGTTGGTAAGTGTATACTTATTATTCTGTGATTACTCTTTGTCTGGCATGAACTTTACTCTGAGGTGACACTGGGATCAGATAAGTGAACTGTGGGATGTTTCTTTTCACACAGATGAAATAAGGGAAAGACATTTGTTAACATTTGTTAAAAACAACAGGGGCTGTTCCCTTTTCTGATAGCCCTTCCACTGCAGTGGAGCTGTCATTTCGAAGTTGTATCTGAACTGCTGTAAACATTGTCACAACTAAAATTTTACAGCTGCAGTGAGTGGTGCGTGTTGTCAACAGTTTTCAGTGGAAAGAGCTGATCTCCTGCCTTGCTAAAATAAACTCTTCAAGAATCTAAGAAAAGATGCTCATAAAATATCCCACTTTGTGTATCTTTCTCTTTGAAGGCTGCAGTCTTTAGTGCCTTCTCATTTCTTCTGGTGTAACTCCAGCGTAGTTAATGGAGTCTCCTCAGTGTGGTGGCTGACAGCACTGCACAGTGCTGTTTTCAACCCCGGTCTTCTGATCTGTTCAGCGCCAGCTGACAAACGCTACTACTGGGGTAATCCAGCAGCTGCTAAATGGCTGCCAAAGCATATTGTTCAGACCCTGAAACTCAGAAGCTTTCAGCTGTGAACATGTCTCTCCTGTTTGTCTCTGCAGCAGACTGGCTGCATCTCTACTAGTAAATGAGATGGGGCCAAGGTGCAGGTCTCAGTATTGCTGAATTGGTGGTGTGTTCCTGGGCACAGCTTTGACCCACGCGGGCTCACATGGACTGGCAGTTACCAGGGTGCAGGGATTAGCCCACAGGAGGGACTTCAGGCACTTCAGACGTGACCACCTTGTTTTGGAGGTGAAAAAGAGCACAACTGCGAGGGTGCAAGCTGTGCTGTGCCAGTTCTCCACAGGACCCAGGAATTGTTCGTGGGCTGCTGTATTCACCTCTATTGCTCTTTTGATGGGGACAGCTTAGAAGCTGAAGCTCACAAGTGAGTCATCTCCCTGCTAAAGATACAGTGCAGCAAGGAGAACAACCTACTTGGGTGTGCTGGGGCAGCAGCAGGAGAAGTAACTTCATAGAATCACAGAATGGTTAGTGTTGGAAGGGACCTCAAAGATCATGGAGTTCCAAGCCCCCTGCCATGGGCAGGGACACCTCCCACTAGAGCAGGTTGCCCAAAGCCCCATCCAGCCTGGTCTTGAATACTTCAAGGGATGGGGCATCCACAGCATCTCTGGGCAACTTGTTCCAGTGTCTCACCATCCTCACAGTAAAGAATTTCTTCCTAATATCTACCTAGATCTACCCTCTTTCAGTTTAAAACCTCATTGACTCCCTGATAAAGAGTCACTCCCCATCTCTCCTGTAGGCCCCCTTCAGTTACTGCAAGGCTGCTATAAGGTCTCCCGGGAGCCTTCTCTTCTCCAGGTGGGGTCTCATGAGCTCAGAGTAGAGGGGCAGAATCACCTCCCTCGACCTGCTGGCCACGCTTTTTTGGATGCAGCCCAGGATGCGGTTGGGTTTCTGGGCTGCCAGCACACATTGCCGGCTCATGGTGCTGGAGGAGCAGCCTTCTCCTCAGGGCTGCTCTCCAGCCATTCTCCGCCCAACCTGTATTTGTGCTTGGGATTGCCACGTCCCAGGTGCAGGACCCTGCACTTGGCTTGGTTGAATTTCATGAGGTTTGCACAGGCCTACCTCTCAAGCCTGTCCTCCAGGTCCCTCTGGATGGGATGCCTTCCCTCCAGTATGTCGACCACGCCACACAGCTTGGTGTCGTTGGCAAACACACCTCTGCAAGGGGCAGCAGTGCAGCTCCAGGCCAGAGGCAGTTAGAAAGCAGTGCTTCAAGGAGGTGGTGGTAAGGCAGGAGAAGAAATGAGCTTCAGGAGACAGTGGTAGCAGTGAGATTACCACCAGGAACACCAGGAGCGGTTGATCTAGGTGCCAGTATGTTTAAACAGTCCTTTTCACTACAGGAAATCTTTGGCATCTTGGCTGTTGATGATCTTAGGCTGATGTGAGGTTCTCTGAGTCTCGTCTTCTGGAGCTAAAGAATCCACCCATGAAATTAGTCAGCAATGCATTTCTTTATAATCCACAAGCCAGTATTATTTTCATATAAATGTCATAGAATCGTCTAGGTTGGGAAGGACCTTTAAGATCATCAAGTGCAACCATTAACCTAACACTGCCAAACCCACCACTAAACCATATCCCTAAGCACCATGTCTACCCGTCTTTTGAATACCTGCAGGGATGGTGATTCAACCACTTCCCTGGGCAGCCTGTTCCAATGCTTGACAACCCTTTCCATCCTTTTGGGGCTCACTTTCCATCACTGCAGTGTGTCTTGCTGAGTCAGCCACTCTGTGACCAGATCCTTTGACTTTTATTCAGAACGAATGAGTTGTGTCAAAGCTGGGAGGGCCTCACCCTTTCTTTAATGGCCTGGCAGATCCCTAGAGCTCTATAACTAAAGAGCAGCTTTAAGCTCTGGTCTGGGATTCAGGACTTTCATTGCCTCTGCGGTGTCCTCAGCCTGCCCAGCCATGTCCTAGTCTATGCTGACCAATACTGCACAGATTATGCATAGCTTTTATTGCTGCTACCAGTGTTTCCAACAGATTTCTTCTCAGGTCTGCTGAGCAACAGGTACTACCATTTACTAAGAAAGCAGAAGTATTTCCTCTCTTTGTGCAACATCCGACTGCAGAGAGGGATTACACCACCTAGCCTAAAGGAGATAGGTATGGTGGTTAGGCTCTGCTTCCCCCTTCATTGCTTTGCCTGGAAGAGCTGCTCAGAAGGAGACCACCTTTTGTCAGGAGAAGCTGCAGTTTCAGAAAAAAATAAAAGCCACCTAAACATTTACCCATTCTTTTTATATCAGATCATTTACGTGTAGATAGTGGAAATTCTAGTGTGCACCGTAGCTGTAGAGAGCAGGAGCCTACATGAACTTTTGACTTAGACTAAGTGCTTGCTTTCATCAAGCCCGAGGGGGAGTAAGATGTGGGAGCCTCCCAGCTAGAAGACCACCTGATGATGTCGCTGGTGGCCCTGTGTTTGGTGTTTGTGAATGGTCATGGGCGTGGGGAACAGATGGATCTCACTGGAGGATATGTCTCAGAAGGTAGTAAATTCTGCAAAGATGGGCTGGCGTGTGAGAAATTGCAGGGTGGATGTTGTACCTGGAATTAAACTGTGAGGCAGATAGTTTGCTTGCTAGCACCTGAAGTCACAGGATCTGGGCACAGCCAGGTTTCCAGCAAGAACTGTTGCAGCTAAAGGGAACAGGAGAAAGCCAGCTGCAGGAGAGGCAGTGGAAGGACTTCAGACATGACTGTATTTGTCTTTAGTTGAACAAAGATCATCAACACTTGGGCATATATAGAAAGAAGGATCCATCCCTGGCTCTCAGTGGTGAATAGCAGGTAGAAGAAAAGGTAGATTATGAGGACAGACAGGTCCCAATGCCCTCAGTCACTCAGTTTCATGCCTGTGGTCACACTTCCTTTAGAGTTGTTGAGCTCTGGAGAGTGACATCTGTTACCAAAAGAGCAAGGAGAACAAGGCCCTCTAGGGAATTTTTAACCACAAACAAGAAAATCTCTGGATTCCTCACCACCACAGAGGCTTTAGCCCTCTAGGCAGCCACAGAGCAGTCAGTGGAAACATTGAGTGAGGTGGCAAAAACTGTACAGCAGAGCAGAAATTAAAAGTACCCTGGTCAGAGCTGGGAAGGAGTTCAAGGCTTGAAAATTCCTCTTGCTGACTCACTCAGGGCGAGTCAAAGGCTTTTCCTGGCAAGTGCTGTTCACACATCCAGATTCTCAGCTTTCATTTAGAGAAGGAGTTGCTTTGAGTTCTCACAGGGCAGAAGAAAGCCACTTGCTTAGCGGTGGTACCCACAGCAAGGTGCCAACCTCCCAGCACTGCACGCCGTTGCTGTAGCACAGCTGTCCCTTGCTCAGCACCTCTGCTGGGTGCGAAGGGATCACCAGTTCCTCGTTTTCTAGGGCTGTTGGTCAGAGCTGGCTGAGTAGCAGGACACCTGGGAAGCATCATGCCAGTTTCATGGAGCAGCAGAGGAAAACTCCAGCAGCAGCTCACAGCCTGGAGCTGCCCACTGGAACACGGGATGGGAGGGATCCAGCTCACCAAAACCACATCTGCAGTGGTGGTACTGGCCTTGTCCCAGTATAGAGCAGATGAACTGAGGACTAAAAGAGTCTGTTTCTCTACACTGGCTACAAAGAGATCCATGGGGGACTGGGCAATGCATCTCAGATGTGAATGCCTGTATTGCCTGTGTGAGTCCTACCTGGGGAATCTAGGAAATCCAAAAAGCTAAAGAAGCAGTAAAGAAGCAGAGATACCTTTCTCTACCAAAGGACTTAAAGAGGGTGGCAGCAAAATCTTCATGCCACAGGTAGGGGCATATCAAGGGCAGAAGGAAAGAAAATCATCTCCAGGGCACCATCCTTGTGCTGGTCAAAAGCTAATTAGAAATGCTTTAGGCTGGAGAAGGGTCTATGTATAGTCTCTGAACAGATATCCCAGTGCCTGTGTTTCCAGGCAGGGAAGAAGATAACTTCTGCAGTGAACCCCGTGTCATCGGTCCAAACTTCTGGGTGTTTTTAGAGCTCGGTTCTCCAGTTCATGGGTGCCTGGCAAATTCCCAAATGGTATATGCCAGTGGGTGGGCAGGAGCATGGTTTAGCATAGTGCTCCATCAAGCAAGAAGCTGTAAACCTGCCATTGGTACCAGGCACGGGTCCTCCCCCTCCCGCTTGAACTGCCCCAGCTCCCTGAGCAATGGAGTGACTGAGGGTGCACTCCAAGGAGGGTGTTCCTGCAGCCTCTTCTCATGCACATGTTTTGCATTATCTCTATATTATTTGCTTTATAGCAATTATTCCACTCTTTCATTATGCTGGATAAATGAGAGTTCACTGTAATTAAAAGGTGTTAGCTAACCTGCCTAAAAAGAATAAGCCTTACCTAGAGAGAGCTTTTTGGGCCTAAACAATATGTTAAAACATGTTCAAACCATATATTCCTGTCAGCATTTATAACCAAGAGGGCACCCTGCTATTTCTTTCCGTAAACCAGTAAGGATAGACTGAAAAATTACATGCTGCTGGGTTTTAGGCCAGAGGAACTCTGGACGCTAGGTCAATCAATACGAGCCTGCTGAACTGTTCCCACTGTTGGGACAATTCATCCTTGTCACAATAACGCAAATTGCCTCCTTATCTTCTCTGGCAACTTTTAGATCTGCATGACAGCAACTGGGGATTCATTCCCCCCTACTTGTGTTTAAGGCCTTAACTAAGAAAACTAGGCGCTACAGGAGCTAGTAAATAATACAGAAATTTTGGGGTACATGAATCACCCACTGTATGTGCTGTTCTCCCCCCATGGACTATGAGGGACCCAGTTAAAGCCTCAAGTTGAACGCCCGTATGCAGAACTCTAGCAAACATCTTTGTGTTTCAGCCTAGGGGCTGTGTCTTCACAGGTAACTCACTAGTTGGGTTTTCTAAAGTGTTTTGACTCCAGTTCTGCTCTTGGTCCTGATACATCAGAATCCACAATATGTTGTGTCAACTTGAGGTTTCTCAATGCAGCAATGCTGTTACAGCACTGACAGTATCAAATATAAGCGAGAAGAGTTTGTGAAAAGAGACAGTATCTTCTATTAGAGCAATTTTTACATGCATTAATTTGGATTTCAGTTTTCTGACCTGCATTTTTCATGTCTTAACTACCAACCATTGACATTTGTCTCCTCTTGCTAGATCTTTTATAACTATATTGCAAGACCTAAATTAATATTACTGCAATATTTGAATTGTCATTTACATTTCCTTTTAAAGATCCCACTGTCTGCCTGGCAGCATTTTCAAGTACCTGAAAACCTTTTAAATCTGGTGTCTAGCTTCTTGTCTGTCCTTCCTTTTGCCCATCTGTAAAATGTTTGTAGTAAAATATGCAGTGTATTGTGGAACCTTGCTAATTGTTATTAGACTTGGCTGTGGTTTTGGCAAATCCTGGTGACAATATTTAGCAAAACCCTGACATGTTCAGTCTTTCAGGAAGGAATAGGTAATTTTGAGAGGCAGAAATGTGCCATTTTTTCATTTCTGTAAGAGGGCTGTGTGTGCATGCCCTACCTGTGAATTTTACCGTACCCTGCTCAAGTCAGAAATGAGTCCATACTTTGCATATGAAATTGCTGCAAGTGGCTGAAAATCTAGGAAAAAAGGGTCCAAGAATCAGCTTTTGATTCTTGTTTTTGGACAGGTTTGCTGCCCTTCAATGACTTGTATATAGACAACAATATTTGGGCAGCACGGAATATGCCTCTGTTTAACTTAGAAAGATATACTTTCAAGAGTGCATTTTTAACTAGATTTTTTCTGGTTTTGTTTTTATTTTCAGTCCTACCTCCTGTACTCGTTCCAAGACACAGTGAGTTTAACCCTCACCTCAGCCTCCTCGCCAAGTTTCGGAACACTTCTCTGCACAGCGAGCCACTGATGCCTCACAATGCCACCTATCCTGATTCCTTCCAGCATCCTCCATGCACCCCTTTTCCATCATCACCCAGCCACATGTTCTCCCAGTCGCCTAACAGCATCAGCTACCCCAACTCACCAGGAAGCTCTTCTGGACCAGGAAGCCCCTATCAGCTCACGGGTAAGAATGAGCTTTCAGACATCCTGACTGAGGCAGTCGAGGTTCTGGCCAGGGCCTGGAGTCAGGTGCCAATTCTGTGTGCTCCCCTAAAGGCTGTAGCTACAGATTAAGATGTTGGACAGGATGGATTTGGCACGTGATTTCTTGTGACTACCTCTTAGTATTGTCTCCCAGTCCTTCTGACAGATGCTCGACGGACTAAGAATTGTAGTAATCCCACTCCTAGAAGTGCCTGGATGAGACTTCATGATTACTGTAAGGGGAGAATTAAGGAGAGGAGCAGATGTGCCAGCCCACCTTCTGCCTATAGCTGCCCATCCAAGCTTCTGATACAATCCATGAAAAAGAGCACTTACAACACCTAAGTTTGTCAACTCTAATAGAGATGGTCAGGGTAGGGACCTTTAGACACTCCATCAAGAAAGACCAGGTAAAATGGGGAAATTGGTACGCAGAAATATTTTTTCGTGTATGGTGATCCCACTAGCTTTATAAACTTCAGGAAATTAAGGTGTTTGACAATCTGGCCTAACACTTGGTGAAGACACCAGGCAAATTCCTATGACTTTGGAACGTGTTTCATCAGCCCCACAGTTCTGAGGTCAGCAGGGTTATTGTCACTCAGATTGTTTGTGTTGTGAACTCCTTACTTAGTACTGCTCTAATTGCCTGGGAATTTAACTATGCTTTGACTGTTAAATACGCCAAAAAGGTGTCATGCATCACAGCTGACAGTTGGCTTTAATATCAAAACATGGCTCAGATTCACTTCTGCATTTTGTTGTAACTCTCAAATAGTTTCAATGATACCAAATTTTTCACAAAGATGAATTCAAGTCATATTCTTGTGGCTTATTGTTTTAATGTCTTACCTACAAAGCATTTAAATTTTTGTCCTTAGTTATATGCCTATTTTGACTTTAAGTTCAAGAAAGGCATTTATTTTTACAAAGTATTTGTAGTATTTGAACTTCCTTTCAAGCTAGAGACTTTCAACACAGTGTGATGTTTTTCCTTCCCTCTCCATTCATTGAATGGACCTTCATTCATTTCTTCTCTAGATCTATACTTCAGATTAAATCGTATTTAACGACATGGAAACATTTCAGCAAGTAGTAGGACTTGTTTGTCTTCTCCCATCTTTTTCTTTCACCTCTGTGTAACCAACCTGAATTCAGTGGAGCTGGTCCTGACAGGTAAATCAGGACCATTCCAACTATTTAATGACTCTGACTCGTGCATTTAACTGAACTTGGGACCTTGCAAAGCTACTTAAAAATGGAAGTGGCTCAACCTGAGCTTCAGTATATCACAGCACACAGTGTGCTGATAAGCATAATTTGCCTGTGTAATAATCAGGGATGGAAGACAATCTAAAGGAAACTGGAGTTACATCAAGAACCTTGAGTGCGATTGGTGTGACCAAATACAGATGTCAACAATGCAAATTTCTACATCTCATGCAATTGTCTATACTTTCTCTGTAATCAGTGGAGGAAAACAGGCACTCCTAGAACATTGCATCTGATGGTACATGTGTAAAGTAGCTGCAATGCACCATGTCTGCAGGTGCCGTTTTACTTTAGTGGGTAAAAAAGCGAGCTTACGGTGACTAGCTTTGGTGTAGACACCAAAAATATCTGTATAACCACATTGTCTTCCACTCTTTCTTGATTTTGTTTTACTAGTCTAGCTTGTTGCATTTTCTGCAGGAGGGTTATACCATCTATATGATAGAAATATCATATAGTGTATTAAATTCTTAAGTCCCGAACAATGCTTAAATAGAATAACATTCCTGTGCAGTATTTGACTTGGAAGACTCAATGGTTGTCTTATGAGACAGTTCACACTTATCCATTCTGGGTGAAGTTGCTCTGTTTTGAGGGCCAGCCAACGGAGCCTGAAGACAAGAA
Source organism: Calidris pugnax (assembly GCF_001431845.1). NCBI lineage: Eukaryota > Metazoa > Chordata > Aves > Charadriiformes > Scolopacidae > Calidris > Calidris pugnax. The sequence continues at coordinate 19,527,615 of NW_015094510.1, forward strand.
GAAATTTCAACATGGAACCAAGTTAAACCCTGGTCTTCTTAAGGAGATCCTTAGTCCTGCAATCTTGTATCTGGCTATAATCTACACATAAGCCCACTGAGTTTGTGCTCAAATGAATAAAACTACTTGCTTTTAGTGCTTATGCAGTGAATGTCGACATTTTCTAATACAAAAATAAAGTCCCTTTTTCTTTGGCTTTCTAAAGCCCCTTGTCTTTCTTGAGAATCCCCAATATAGAGTCACCTGTTTTCTAGATTACTATGCCATAAATGAAACAAATCAGGAGCTGGACAGGTTGTGAGTTGATACATTTTCTCCAGATTTTTTCGTCGTATCCATTGCTCTTTGATGGGAGACTGAACAAGCCAGAAGAGGGACAGCCTTCCCTTGTAGCACACAGGTAAAAAGGACAAATCTGAAGGGAGCTTTGCCAACTCTGATTGTAGAGTGTAAAGGCTTTCCATAGGCTTTTTTTATAGCCCATGAAGAAAGAGAGCTTATTCCCAGAGGATCAGTTAAAGTTAGCTTCTGATCTTAAATCATCCTCTTCAAGTTTTAAATTTGCAAGAGAAGTCTGGAACTGAAGGATCAAACTGTGTTACTTCCTAAGGATAACACCTGGTGTTAAGAGAGACCTTGACTGGACATCAGTCTAGGCCCGAGGCACTGTTGGGACTGTCCCTCCCTTTTTCAAGTGCAGCATGTCCAGTCTGACAGCCCTTCATTCCTGTCCTCCCTGAGCAAGTCTTAATCTGGAGACTGAAGTGAGGTCAGGTTGAGGTTTGTACTCTTGTTTCCAGCCCTTCTCTAGCTAAACAATGCTGGAGAAGTGTTCAGTATTTACCTGGAAAAGCCAGGGAGAATTTAACAGTGTATTGATTTAGGTGTCTTTTCTTTTTTTTTCTTTCTTTCCAATAGTGGAAACTCCACCACCGCCTTACCATGCAAGAGAACCTCCAGGAACCCACAATGGGCGGTCAATGGATGCATTAGCTGAAAGTCAACTAGTGTTGTCTTTGCCCAATGGAGGTAAATCTGCCGATGGAGAAGCTGAAAGTAAATAACCGTTTGTACTATTCTTCAAAGCAAATAATAATAATGTTATTTGAACAAGAAGGTTCAGTGATCTGTAATAATAGGGTCCAGACAGGTTTACTGTAAGGCTGTGTACTAGACCTGTCCATTAGCTAGCAGAATAGGTTGATTTAAGAATTCAGTGAATTATGTGTGAAGTTGCAGAGTTTAGACTTTATTTGCACCCAGTTAGAAAGCTGTTAATGAAAGTAAACACTGTTATCTACGTTGTAAAGACAAAGTTATCAAATCAAGGATGGTGAGGCGATATAACACACAAGAGCACTATCTATATCAGAACTGATTTCTTTATCACCCTCAGTTCTTGATTCCAAGTACTTGAAAGCCTTGTGGTTGGGACCTTTTCTGCTGCCATCTTTGTATTAATGTCACATTACTGGCTGGCTAGAAAAAGACACGTTCTAGTGAAGTACAAAGAGATTTTTACAGAATACTAAACTCTTTGTCTTCATATAAGAATGCTTTAATGGGAGAGGGCATGGGTAGTCAGAATATAAGGGTCTGGGCAGGTCTCCACTACTTCCAGCCTAGTAGTGGTAGGTGATGCCTCTACCATTCAAAGCCCATTGCTGCAGAGCAGCAGGGGGAAATGGAGTTTTCTTTTGGCTTCCCGCTGCTGCAAAGGAAAAATCACCATTGTTCTTTTAGTCCAGCATATTGTAGTCCACACATGCACATTAAAAAAATAATGCCAGCCTTCTGAAACAGTGAGGACCATGTGTGTATCACAGAACTGGAGCAGAGGGAAGGTGAGAGTGGTAGTGCTAATTACAGATGAGTACGCAGAATGGCCAGATAATAACTAGTTATCAGACACCAATACTTTTAAATAAATTGCTGGGGTAATTTAATCTCTTTACCATAGTTTACCATCTGTGATCACTGCCCTAGTGAATGTTAGTTGGCAGTTTATTTGAGGTTATGCACAGAGGTGCTCTAGGGGCAGGAGGTCTCACATGCCTATGGTGTGCAGGCAGGATAAGGTTTCCCACTAACTCCTGTAGGACAAATGAGACTTGGAGATTCTGTTACATTTTTGAGTCTTTCTCTGTCTCTGAGTAAGAAAACCTGGCAGGGGTAGATCCCAAATAAATGACCTTGCTGACATTTCAGCTTACGGTCCCACATGGAAGCAGAAAGGCCCAGAGCATGCAAAAAACTGGGGGGAGTGATTGATTACTTCTGAACTTCAGAGTTTGGTATTAGGCTGAAGGCTTCGCTCAGTTTTGACTTGCTTTGAGCCCATCTGTCATCCTTAGCTCCTGCTGGTGTGCAGAGCAGATGTATCCCGTGCTATTTTCAGTGTAGAGATTGGGCCCTGGTTCAGCAAGGAATGTCAGCATGTGCTTAATTTAATGCAGGGAGTTATCACTTTTAAGAACAAGTGGGACTCCTCAGAGGCTTAGAATTAAGCTGGTGTACCAGCCCTTTGCATGTTTGGGGCTTCAGTCATAAAATTAAGAAGAAACAGAAGCTGCTGTTGAGATAAAGCGTGACATAAATAACTGTTAAGATGAAGAGCCAGGATGGGGGTGGAAATTAGAGTGGGAGGGAGGGAGGAAAGAAAACAGAGAATGCTTGTTTAAAAAATATTACTGAGACCTGAGCAGCTGATTAATTTTATTTCCTACAGACTTTCGGCCTGTTTGCTATGAGGAACCCCAACATTGGTGCTCAGTTGCCTACTACGAACTCAACAACCGGGTAGGGGAAACTTTCCAGGCTTCTTCTCGAAGTATCCTTATAGATGGATTCACGGATCCTTCAAATAACAAAAACAGGTTCTGCCTGGGACTGCTCTCAAATGTAAACCGCAACTCCACTATAGAAAACACCAGGAGACACATAGGAAAAGGTAAGAGGAAACCCCTTCTCCTTGGGAATATTCAGAGCTTGAAAGAACCCTGCATTGCATTAACAAACCTAGCTGATTTGTGAGGTGTGCTTGTCTTAAAACCAAAGCACTGAGATTACTCCTGAAATAGAAGAAAAGCAGCTGATTCTTTTCTGACTGGATAACAATCAGCAGAGTAGCTCCTTACAAAAGCTATTTACTTGGCCAGCGAAGAGAAAAATGTTGTTTATAGTTGTGTATTCTAATTTAGCAGTATGTATTTTCATTTTATTTATTAGAGCTTCTGGCAGCTGGGAATATTGCCATTGAAATGCCACTAAAAGGATAATTGCTGGTGCCTCAGGGCTGGTTCTCCTACCACCAAATAACAAAGGGAGATGGATGAAACACTTAAGAGTTGGGTTATTTAGCTGAAGAACTCTACCAAAGTTGCCTTTGTAGCTTTCTCCCCCTACTCGTCTGATTCCCTGCCTTGTCAACTTCTTGCCAGTAAAATTGTCTTGGATTCTCCCTCCAGCAGTTCTCCTTGCATGCTCCACTTCTGGTGTACGTATACCCTGTGCATGCAGGAGCATATGCTACTAGTGACATGTACGAGGAGACCACACCTGGACATGTGTGGCTGCACACACTCCATCCCAGCTCACTAGGGCTGTGTAGGGCCTGATATTCTCCCACAACTTACTGTTGGTTGTGGCAGTGAGTCAGAAGCCCTGAACCGGCCACTTCTCTGTGCAGATGAAGCTTTGCCTGTTCTGGTATATCCAGTCTAGACTCATTATCTTGCCAACCCAGCCTCTCACCAGTAGCTGCCTGGGAATGGATTTCCCACTGAGCTAATTAACTCTAATTGTTCCACTCTTATTATCTTGTCAACCTCACCTCATTTCCCAGGCCTAGAGCAGTATTTTAATTGGCTCTTGATAGTCTAGTGTTGAATGACTGAATACGAAGAAGCTCTGAGATGAATGTGACATAGTTTTTACAAACAACCGTGAACCTGAAGGCTAGCACAGGAGATCAGAGAATCATAGACATGTTGTACTTAGCTCTTGCACTTTTTTTCCAGAAGGGAAAGCAGATGTACTGTGTGAAGCTAGTGTGATGCTACAAGTGTCTGTCATAATAGTTTGTGGTGAGGGGTGGAAATGAGTTGTACCTCTAGCTTTAATTTACTCAGTAAAGTAACTCAGTAACTTCTCCATCAGCATAAGCTGTCGGAGGGATGTAGGTCAAAGCTGAGCCCAGCCCTAAAAGAAGAATGACAAAAGGTCTCAGTCAAAGCTGTCATTTGAGGATGTTATGTTCTGTGACTTTTTGCCCCAAAAGAGGAACAGACAGAACAGGAAGAAAATGAGGTAAATGCTAAATGTCCTCATCCATTCAAATCTGAAGATCTGTTTTCATTGATTAAAAGTCCTTTAAAGTCTTACACTAGGAATCTGCCCAAGGGAAGGGAGCAGGTTGCCTAGAGAGGAGCTTAGTATATCAGAGATCCTTAATTTTACTGCTCTTCCTTGTTTATGCAAATCTTAAAAAAAACATGTTCGAGTGGAATAGAAGTGGCACCAGCACAGGCCTGCAGAAGAGCACAGAACTGATCCAAAAGTGTGTAGTTCAAAGGCGTTCTGGACAGATGAAAGCTACTGAAATGGATACAATTGTCACATGTTAACAGGGGAGAAAAAAGAGTGAGTAAACAAGATTAGCTCAGTAGGATAAGGATATGTGATTGAATTGTCATCTAGAGTATCAGCGTGAAATGGTTTCCTGGAAATACCACATCAAAGCTAAAAACAATCCAGAACACAATGCAACATCTACTAGCAATTGGACCTGTTTCAGCAGTCAGACTTCAAGGACAAAAAGGGGACTTCTGATCAGAGTGTCAAGAAGATGTGGCTGCTTGGAGACTGCTGAATTTCCAGTTTCTGCAGAGAGCAATGAAATCCCACTAAAACATATGGACCCTTGATTTGGTCTTCTGCAAATATGTATTCAGCTACTTGGCTTCCTTGAGGGTGCTTGTCTCTGCAAATGAGTACCAGAAGAATGGAAATATACACTGACATTTCATTACTGATGTATTTATTGCTTTTGAAAAGTCCACAAGGAAAAAGCAAATTGTAGCCTCTGCTTTCAGAAGTGACTATAGTGTTTTTGTTATTGTGGTACACAGTTTGGGCAATGCCTTTGAAAGCATTCTTTTTTTTTTTCCAGAAGTTGGGTTGCTCGATATACTCTGAAAATCCAGACTTAAAAGTTTTCACCTTATCACCCAGATGTGTAGGTCACCCTAAACAAGTAGCCTCTCCTGAAGATTTGAAGTGTGGTGAACATTTATGTCCTTGTTCTCCTCTCCATACCCTGTGTTCTCACTCTGTTTATTTCAGAAAGTTGTATGAAGTCTCTCAAGGTCAGCTAGGACCTTTGTCTTTTCAGTCCTTCCCTTTTATCCATCTTCCAGAGAAGGGAAAGGAGTCACAGGTCAAGTGAGAGCAGTCACAACGTGCAGCACCCCATGATGTCCGGTACAGTTGGACTGGAGCTGACGACTGGTCTACTGGAGTTGTCATCTCACCCGTGTTCCCAGTGCAGTACTGGCATGTGCTCCCAGCCACACCCCCCACTGCCACTCACGTCTAATTTGAGAGCTCGTGGGTACAGAGAAGTAAAAGTCAAGTGATGGCTTGAAGACAGACTTCAAGGTTCCTGTCTGAGTCACTCTGGAAGTCTATGGGAGAGCGTATTTTTCCCAGATTCTTTTCCCACTCAACCTGCTTTTCCCCAAGACTTTCCCACTTGTCTTCAGAGGCTGTTTTTGTCCTAAGGATGTGCTTCTGCCCCTTGCTGTCATGACCACAGAATGGTGAACAGGCTGGGAATATGTAACCAGTCTTTTTTGTATGAAAGGCAACAGGAATAAAAATAATTGCAAGTGAATTATTAAAGCATAGTTATCACTAGGTTTCCAGGCAGTCCACTGAGACTCTGTGAACATGTGCATTTGTATGTAAGGGTTTGAATGCCATACCTGGGAACAGAGGGGAGGACTTTCTTTTTATTTAGTGGTGGCTTTTGTGAGAACAAAGAACTGAGTTCTTCCACCTCTCTTGGCCATGGGAGGAGTTCCTCTCACCTAATCTAGCCATGGGAAGGGTGAGTGTCTAAGCACCTTCACAGGATGACTCGCCCCCCTTCAGGGTGTGGTTTCATGCTCACGTTTAAGCAGTCTGGGTGCCCCAGTGCCACCCTTCCACGGATGAAGATCTCACTGCAAATAAATCTTGTTTTCTTTTCTTTGTTTTTAATTTTATTGGCTGGTTCAGTGCCTCAGTCTGTGTGGCTGCCCAGTCCCCAGCCGTTGCTGCCAGGGTGAAGGCAGGTGTGATAAGAGGCAGCAGGGGCAGGGAACAAGAGAGCCTTTTCAGCACCTGCACAGGCTTCCATCAGCTTGAGCTGGCTGTGAGCCCACGCTCTGTAGCAGCTGTAGTGAATCATCTGGTAATCACAGTGCTTCTCATCATCTTTCAGCTAGAGAAGTCATCCCCACAATTAGCTTACACAAGATCCCTAACTTTAAGGTTACTGAATTGGGCTAAGATAAATTCTCTCACCAGTTTAGGTGTATTTTTAATGCAGGTAGACATCCTGGGGGGACCATAGGACCTTCATTTCCCCAAGGCACAGTAAAAAATTAGAATTAGTGTTGGTAAGTCACTTGGGCACTGAAAAGTTCAGAAGGAAAGCAGTCATTTTCTTGCTAAAGGTCTCTTTGAACAGGATCTGATGAGAAAGTCATGTCACATAAATGCAAGTACATGGTTCTGATGTGATGTATAAAACAAAATGCAGAAAAGCTATTTTAAGTACACACTGTGCTGTGTTTGAACTGCATGAGACAGGATCCTGTAGTAAAAAATTAGCATACAATGAAGTGGGTCTTGGTCAGTGTGAATGTACTCAACAGTGAAAATAGATGTAGATGTGCAATGCATAACAGATTTGTCCGTTCTTTGACAGTTTGATCCATATTTTGACATATGTTGGACATATATGTGTGTGTGTACATATGTGCATTCTGTGCTTCATGAAGTACTGTGCAGGTGGACCTGCTTTGGCAGAGGGGTTGGACTAGACGATCTTCAGAGGTCCCTTCCAACCCCATATCATTCTGTGATTCTGTGCTGTTGGATTAAGGAAGTAAACTAACCTTCACTGAGAAACAAGGCAGAACATCATGAGCCAAGACTTTTTTCTCCTAGATCAGTACCTCCAAATGGCGCTTATGACAATTTCTTCTTAAAAAGTTGGTGGGTCCATTGTATAGATACATGGATATGCACACAGAGCATATCCAGTGAGCGCTTAGAGATCAAGTGCTTGGAATGCTCCTGGGCTTGTACGCCCACACCAGTAAGATAGTTAAAGAATTACTGGTATAAAGTGCGTTGTGAACAATGGAGAAATAATATAAGTGTTTTTTTTTCTTGTTCAAGGTGTTCATCTTTACTATGTTGGTGGGGAAGTTTACGCTGAGTGTGTCAGTGACAGCAGTATTTTTGTGCAAAGCCGCAACTGTAACTACCAGCATGGTTTCCACCCAGCCACCGTCTGCAAGATCCCCAGCGGCTGCAGCCTCAAGATCTTCAACAACCAGCTCTTCGCCCAGCTGCTTGCCCAGTCAGTCAATCATGGGTTTGAAGTGGTGTATGAGCTGACCAAGATGTGTACTATTCGAATGAGCTTTGTTAAAGTAAGGGTTCTTTGTTTTCTCATGTGTTTCTGAAAAGGCAAATCCCATCACTTGCAAGCTTTGGTGCTAAACTAGACCCCATCAGATCCTTCCCTTCCTAAATCCTTGGCGATTTAGACACCCAACTTGCAAATAGCAATTCAGACTGCCTGTTTTCCAGTATTGCCTTAAACTTCTAGGTGCTTAAAAACAGTAGCTTTTGTGGTCAACCTGGAAATGTCTTAGATTCCAAAAATTAGGTATTCCGTACACTTCTTGTGGAAAATAAGCAGAGATTGAATAGTGATGTTCCCCCATTGATTGCACAAAGAGCTCAACTTAGAGGGGCTTAGCAACGTGTAAATGTTGTGGCACATATCTTAGGCAGTCGTGATTTCTCCTATCGTCACTGGTTTACAATAAAGCTCGGTAGGGCAATAGATCTGAAAAGAATGACCTTATGGCTCTAGCCTAATTTAGTCTCACCGTTAATGTAGACTGGTATATATGGTCTTAGTCAAGAAACACTGGGTTCCCCTTCAGCCCCCACTGTGCTTGCTGGAAATTGTTGTTTGCCACTGGTCTGATCACTGGGAAGACGTTGTCTTAATTTCTGTTGACGTTCACTCTGGCCAGGCACACTACTAGAAGGGCTTCTGGCAAGCAGAATACAAAACCCAAAAGAAGATCTTACCTTCCCCGTATTATTTGGAAGAGACAGGAGACTGTCAAAGCCATTACTGTTTCCATGTCTTTCGTGTCTGAATTTTGCAGTCTGACTGCTCTGTGTGTGATGCAACAGTCTTTGTGGGAGTTTCTTAAATCTTCTGAATGGCCTCCTCGCCAGAATGAAATCTCTTGACTCCTTTTAGCTCTTAGGATTTACTTAGGTGCCTATTGTAGCATCTAAGCCCCAGAGAACAGTGAGTATTTCAAGACTGTTAACAGATGCACTGGGCTGGCTGTCTATAGTTCTGCTGGGGAGAGCTGGCAGCAATGTTCAGCCTGCTAACTAGAGAAGATGTACCATTAGAAGCAAGTTGGTCCTGCTAGGTACCTTAAAAATGGCTTGAGCATGTCCGTTTGTCTTGCAGATTTGGTTCTATACAAATGACGGAACCAAGCTGATTGAATTCACATCTAGGACACTGCAAAACTGCTTAAGGCTCCAGCCCAGTTCCCCTGTGTTCTTCAAAGCAGATGAGTTGAGTCCCACACACCTTTCTGGTTCTGACTCTTTCCAGCCATCCTTGGGGACCCATCTGCTTAACCTTCTGAGAGCATTAAGAAGGCCCTGTAATTTTTCCCAGGAGTCCAAGCCAAAATCTCTCTGCCTGTGACCATGCTTTCTTTTTGCTTGGGAAGGAACTGACATCTTGTTCACACGCAAGCATTAGGAGAAAAAAAAAAAAAAAAAAAAAAAAAAAAAAAGCAAGAAACCCAACAAACAGCATTTTCTTTAATGGAAGGCATGAATGGGCATGTTGTTTATAAAGGCAGTGTAGCCAGTTATGCAATATTTTCATTATCTCAGCAACTCAGGGGTAGTGTCTTTGATGTGTTATCTGCCTCCATGCCCAGCACGGCAGCAGCAATGGTGGTGTTGATGCACTCAGTAGCGCTGCTGCCATATTATCACCTTGCTTGGTTGAAACAATAGCAGCCACTATAGTGCCTCAGGCACCAGAAGACCAGTGCTAGGAGTTATTTTGAACCCTTTCCCATGACCTTTGGAAAATGTCTATGCAAATCTTATCTAGATTCTTCCTTTCTGGCCTATAAAAGCCTTTTCCTGTAGTCAGTCTTCTCAGATTATTTCTCTCCCAAAGTGTGAGCGCCAGTGTGTTCAGTCTGGGGGCAGGAATGCCCTTGGGTGTTGGGTACGAAGTGCACAGAGGAGCATATTATCTGTCAGAGCCACACGCCAGGAGCCCCCAGGTGTAGGGCAGTCCTGTGGTTTCTCCCCTGATTTGTGACCAGGTGCTGCTGGTCACTTACAGCCCCCAGAGCAAGCGAGAGCCAAATGGCTGGAGATCCTGCCTCCTACCCCTTCAGTGCTTGAGCTGGGAGGCAGAGATGGGTAAGGACCAAGACATGAGAAACTTACCAGGACTGCATCATCTTGTGGAGGCAAGACATGGGACAAGAGAGATGAAGGTCCTGTCCCCTCTGATACCCTTCATGAGCCCACAGAGCAGCTGGGAGGAGCTCAGCCCTGAGGCCAACGTGAGTCAGAGCAGACAGCAGTTTCCATCTGCTTAGCACTGCCAATAATCAAAACAGGATGGCTGTTGTCCCATCTCCACAGATGAGGAACACAAAATGTTCCTGAAGCACTGGAACAGGCTGCCCAGGGAGGTCATGGAGTCCCCTTCTCTGGAGATTTTCAAGACCTGCCTGGATGCAGTCCTGAGTAATGTGCTCTAGGCAACCCTGCTTCAGCAGGGGAGTTGGACCAGATGATCTCTGGAGGTCCCTTCCAACTCCAACAATTCCATGATTCCGTGAAAGTGGAGAGACTAAGAGTTTCTCTAAGCCAGAGTCTGAACCCAACGCCCTCCCTCCCACATTTCCCCAAGTCTTGGAGCTGAGCAGATGACCCAGCAGACTTGGCCGTGCTCACCAGCAAGAGGCAGCTCAGCACTGTGGGACATGGCTGGGCAACGGTCTGGAGAGAGCTGTTGCCCACAGGGTGGGAAGGTCTGGCAGGAGCAGCAGGACCCATAGGCTGCTCTTTCTTGTGCTGGAAGGGACATGTCCCCATGAGGGTATCAGTAGCCTCTTCCCACCATCTGCGCAAAGCACCACCACAGCTTTGCAAGTTGTTTTCATTTAATTCCCTTGTCGAGCACACTCCACCTCCGAGCCTGTTTGAGCTCTGGGGATGAAGGAGGCTCCCTGTGGTCCAGGAGTGATGTACGGGGGAGCACGGGGGTCCTGCTCTCCTGGCATTGCCCTGCTGGCAGCTCCAGGAGGGGCAGCCGGGCTGGGGAAGGAGACTGAGTGTCTGTGAGTTGCCAGCAGAGGGAGATGCCCGGCCACCGACAGGCTCTGCCAGGCGCCTACAAATCCGGCAGGTTGCTCCTGCAGCCTGTAATTCCTATTCCTCCGCCTTTTGCATCCTGCCAGTCAGCAGAGGAGCAGGACTCCTCTGGCGCTTGCCCTTCTGGCCGTGTAGCTTCTCTGCATCCGAGTAGACCTCACAAACTGAGAAGCCTGACAGCGCTGGTTTAGAAAGTGATATTTTATGCAAACATTTCCAGAATATAAATCTGAGTTGCCTGTGAACACAGGCCCTTCCTAGCCATAAATGCTCTGCAGGTCAGAAAGTTGCTGCCTGATTAAAAATACTCTTTGGGCTTTGATGGGTCCATATCTTGCTCTTCTGCTTTCTTCCTCCTTTTCTTCATTAAGGAGAAAAGAATTTTACTCAGACCACTTATTGTGCCATCTAATATTGGTGTTGATCCTAGTTTTGCAGCTGATCGTTCTAGAGAAGAGGTTTCTAGCAGCCTCAGTTGCCTGAGTTGTTCAGCGCTCTACAATTTAGGTGCCTTTGGTGGGCATCAATCTTAACATACCTCCATGTCCTTTTTTCACAACAAAGAATATCAAACCCCCTGACTAGCATAATGAAAGCTAAGGCTCAGCTTCTCTGATCAGCAGCCCACAAATGAAGAGCCTCATCCTGCAGTGGGACCATGTTTTGCACATTGCCCTAGGGAAATCCGAGTTCAGTTCTGGCAGTGAGACAGCAGCTTAGCTGTGAGACTTCAGGCTGTGACTTGGATGTCGAGCTTCGGGCTGTGAAATCACAGTGGCTGCCTTAGCAAGCAGACACTGTGCCTGCTTGAGGCACAAGGACTTCTGCTTCTCTTCTCTCCCTGCCAGCACTGCATCCTCATCTTCCGTCAAACACTCCGTGTCCCTTATCTCCCTAAAAGAGCTGGAGAAATCACTACAGGACTTCCCACAGCAGACAGTTGGGAAGAGAGGGAAAAGAGGATGTGTAGTGATAGGACGAGGGGTAATGGTTTTAAATTGAAAGAGGGGAGCTTTAGATTAGGTACTAGAAAGAAATTCTTTACTATGAGGGTGGTGAGACACTGGAACAGGTTGCCCAGAGAAGTTGTGGATGCCCCATCCCTGGAAGTGTTCAAGGTCAGGCTGGATGGGGCTTTGAGCATCCTGGTTTAGTGGGAGTTGTCCACCACCCATGGCAGGGGGGTCGGAACTCGATGATCTCTAAGGTCCCTTCCGACTCTAACCATTCTATGATTCTATATTCAAGAATAGAAAACCTATGGAAAATGTCTATACGTAGGTTAGGTAAGGCACATAGGAACCTTGCTGGAAGTTTCCAGAGGCTCAGATAAATACCTAGAACTTCTCAGATTCGTAGGATGCATCTCTACCAAGGAATGAAACAGTGCCCAGGATCATTCCCAGCTCCTGTTAAAGTGTTATGACAGGGCCTGGCCTGCTTTTCCTCTGTGCCAGCCAGCACAGTCTGGCAGACGTTCCTGGGCACCTCTCTGGGGTGCGAACAGCAGGGACCATTCCCCATGGGCTGCTTGCAGGCAGCCAAGCTTGGAAACAGGCCTTTCCATGCCAGTTGGTCTCAGCATCTGGAAGTGTGACTAAGCATTTTAAATTTAATATTATGGAGTCCCTGATAATTATGATAACAATGACCTTAGAAAGGAGCAAAGTTTCTAGAGAAAATTATCCCTAGGACAAAGCATTAAATTTTGGGAACTTGGGTGGTGGACTGCCTGTAGTTGTGTTAGACTGACAGTACTGGAGTTGTGATGTAGTATTGTTATTTTAAAAAAACAACCACCCTCACCTTTTGGTCCTTTGATGCTTTTATAGGGCTGGGGAGCAGAGTATCATCGCCAAGATGTTACAAGCACGCCCTGCTGGATCGAGATCCACCTGCATGGACCATTGCAATGGCTGGATAAGGTGCTGACACAGATGGGCTCCCCTCATAACCCCATCTCCTCAGTCTCTTAAGAATCATCTCTAGAATTGCCTTAGGATGGATGCTATTGCAGGCAGTGGCTTATAAGATTTCCAGTGAACAGAAGCTTCTATATGTAGATGTATGTAGATGTAAATATATCTATACATAGTCTCCTTTTTTTTTTTTTTCATGCTACATTTTGTGGTTTCTAGTTACTCTGATGCCAGTACAATAAGTTTAGAAATTCAGGTATGGCGTATCTGTTCTCTAGTACAAAATAAGCCAAATTCCTGCAAAAGTGTCAAACATTTCCTGTGAGCATCTTCATTCCCCAGCCAAGCCAGTAAACGGTGCGAATTCTCAGCACTTCCATGCGGATTCAGAAACCTGGCTGTAGCTGTTCCTAGTAGGTGAAATTCACCCCTCTGCAGGCAACCAAAGTCAGATCTCTGCACCGTTTATATCCATTTTACACCCTAATTTCAGGTCTAAAAGAGGACCTTAGGTGGTGCACAGGCCTTATGTATAGAGATGACTTTTACCCAGTGAACTGAAGGACTAAACTGCAATTCCAGTCAGTCTCCTTACTGCAAAGCACGATGAGACAACAGATCCTCTGAGGAGCTGAGGCACCACTGTCTCCCTTAGGATTTGGCAGGAGGAGAGGGCCCTCGGGACGTGTTCAGCCCTGGAGCCCTGTCAGAGCATTCTGGACACATCCGAGTAGTCTGATGCTGTTAACTCAGTAGCGTACGGTACCGCTGCACTGAAAAGCAACAAGCTCCTGAGAAAAAATAAAGAAGAAAATTTGAAATATATGCCTATAAGTTAAAAACTAATTAACTTCCAGTGCTTTTCTGCAAAGTACATACATACTTGCATATGTATCTGGCATGTAAACTGAATCCTATCCATTATACAGTATTGATGTAGTTTGTTTTAAAGTTAGGACTGTCTGTAGTTAGACTACTGTGCTGATATCAAGGGTACGTCTAAATGGGACTTGAACTGTGCTTCAAAAAAGGGAAATGAAGTGTGCATTGAAGAACCGAATAACTGCTTTATCCTTCGTCTTGGCGTGGTCTCTGTACTGGGAACAGGAAGCCCCACGCTCCCAGGATGCGAAGAGAAGGAGGGGGGAGTCAGGCACCTCCACCCCCTGCGCTGGGCCAGTCCTCAGGATCTGTCTGCAACGCTTGGGTCTGAGAGAGGGTTTCCCTGCCAGTCACTCCGTACATCCCCGTGGATGAGTCTTCATCTCAGATACTACAGGTCTCATCATTGGCAGCGCTTTTGCCTTCCCGGCAGAGGATGGTGAGGCAGCGTAAGCCACAAAAAAATGAAGAGTGAACCTATGTGCAGAACCTTTTTGAAAAGCTCCTTGTCTGCAGTCCTTCTGTACACAGGGAAACCCATCGCCCATAATCTCTAGCTTTACAAAATGCTGTTCGCTTGGTTGCCTGTTCTGAGGAGGCAAGTGAAACTCTTGCTGCATTTTGATGGTCCCCATTACCGTGCTGAAAGGGCAGAGGATTAATTCTTTCCAGGCATAACAGTCCACTGAAAATTGTTTTGCTTTAAGTCTCAGAAAGAGTGATAACTTCTCCAATCTCATTCCTCCTTAGAACACACCAGAACTTTCCCAAGTTAAAAACCCCAGCTTTTACAGAATGTTTCTTCTCACACAATGTCTAGTGCTACATATTTTACTGCATAATTAGAAGAGGATATCTGAAATCTTCAGCTACATCACATACGAATTCAAGTAACATTCACTGGAGAGACTTTCCACGTGTTTTAACTTAGATGCAACGTAACACCTGTTACAGGATGGTAACTACAGCAAAGCAGGAGAATCAGTAAACCAGTAGGGTTACTTCATCTGAATGCGTCTCCGGCTTCAGAATTAGTAGGACACAGAAGGATAAATTTTTGTTAAGTTTGAGCAGTAATAGCAAGTTGTATAGGAAATTTGTAAATGCAAAGAACCCTATTCTCTCACCGTTTGACGTCAGCAGTGTCGCTGTGGGATAGGAAAAGCTTTACAGTCTCCTGGAGCAATGAAATCCAATAGTAATGTTACACAGAAATTCCAGGTGTGCCATTTGCTGTTCAGCAGACTTGAGAGAGATCAGCTTGGAAAAAGACATTTTCCTCAGTTCCCTCCCTCCTTCCCTCAGTGTCACTCTACTGAGGTAGTGGTGACACGTTTTTTAGCATGTTTATTGCACCCTTTCTCCAGTAATTTCTCTGTGCTTTTTATGTTGCTCCTTTTCTTTCTTAGCAGCCAAAGACAGAGAAAATCACCTCTCCTATCCAGGATCTAGTTCTGTCCTTTATCCTGGATTCTTCCTTGCCTTTTAGGCTGAAATCTCCTTCCCTCCTAATACAGAGAGGAGCCTAGGGGTTACTTTTAGACATTCCCAGCATTGTCATCTTCCTTGCAGAGAGCAAAGGGGGATGTTCTGAGGGGCATCTGCTCTTGGGCATGGTGGCAAACAAGTAAATAGTAAGTAAATAGAAGGAAAACCCCTGCCCAGATGCAGTGATGAAAAGTAAGGCAAACAAACCATTCATTTCCCTTTCTTTTTGAACAAAGTCTCTCTCGCGGGCTTCTCTAGTATGTGATTTGAGATCACTTAAAAAGACAGGTTTCTCATAATTTACAGCAATGTAACTTTGTATCTCACTTTAATGTCTCCTCATTTTGGAAGGAGATATTTTCTGCTGAAAGGTCTTCACGAACCTATCATCCTGTAGTCAATTTAAAGCCTTTAAATGCACTCATTAATACTCGAGCTTTGGAGATAGGCTTCCTGAGAGATTTAAAACCACTTACAGAGAAACTACTTAGTCAAAGGCAGATTTTTTTTTAGATGTTGTTTTTTTTTTTTTTTCTGAGCCATCAACAATTCAAACCCTCCTGAAAGTTTCTGTGGAGGAGTACCCTGCATCAGCAGGCAGTGGTGGGGAGTGTGATCAGGCAGTGGCATAGAGCACATTCATCATGGTACGTAGACCACTTGTTCTCCTGTTAAGTCGCTGAGAGAAGACGACTGCTTAACTGCTGCCAGTTCTTCACTATTAATGTGCCATTTGCATCCAGAGGTGACAGAAGCACATCTGGCACACTGACTGCGTGGAGCCGTTCAGTGGCACTGCTGCTCTGATGGCTCGGTCCCATGTCCTCACGCCGTAACCGCTGATCAGGTGCATGTAGCAATGGCTGCAGCATTCAGAAGTGCAGCACACCCCACCAGAGGCTGCCCCACAACCGTCTTTTCTCCTCGTGAGCGGGGAGACCTTATAGCTCCAGGGAGACCTTACGGCTCTGGGGAGACATTACAGCAGCCTTCCAGTACCTAAAGGGGGCCTACAGCCTACAAGAGAGATGGGGAGGGACTCTTTATCAGGGACCGTAGCAATAGGACGAGGGGTAACAGTTTTTAAACTGGAAGAGGGTAGATTCAGATTAGGTATCAGGAAGAAATTCTTTACTGTGAGGGTGGTGAGGCACTGGAAGAGATTGTCCAGAGAGGTTGTGGATGCCCCATCCCTGGAAGTGTTCAAGGCCAGGCTGGATGGGGCTTTGAGCAACCTGGTCTAGTGGGAGGTGTCCCTGCCCATGGCAGGGGGGTTGGAACTCGATGATCTTTAAGGTCTCTTCTAACCCAAACCATTCTCTGATTCTATGATTCTTTTCTTGCTGTGCTCAGTCAGAAAGATAATGTATCAGCAACAGGCAGGGGAACTGTGGCCCCAAGTAATATCAACTAGAGTTGAGGAAATTCCTTCATGTCTCCAGCAGATACTGTGTCAAGACTTTCACCACCCTGAGCAGCCATCTCTGAGTGGTCCCTGCCTTGTGGAGGGATCTGATGCCCTGCGGAGATCCCTTCCAATTTACATTATTCTGTGGGTCTGTGCAGATTCAGTGCTAACTGGTGGCCAGTCAGGAGCTCTCTGTTAGCAGAGGCTGTTTCAGGATGAAGCATGTTTATCCTCAGCTATTTCCGCACAAGTTCAGTTCAGGACAGAGTTACAAGGTATTAATGTTCCCTTAGTATATAATCAACACTGCAAACATCTCTCACTGTCAACATCATCTCCACCACACAACTCTTAAAATGGAAAAAGAAAAAAAAAAATGGGCATTTGTGACTGTAGCCTTACCTAATCTGCTCTTGTTCTTCCTGTCTTAAAACACTCACCTTCTGCTGTAAGATCTACAAATCAGAAAGTCTCGTCAGCAACTGAGGAGTTGCACAAACAGCTGGATTTACAGAGGCAGCTCAGGCAGAGAATGTTTCCTTCTTGGCTGGATGGAAATGATTTCTAAAGAAGCTTGATTGAATTTAGTAACTCTGAAGAGGTCTCAAGTATATGGCCAATTTTCTTGGCTCATTAGAGACTTCTCTGGTACAGCTATAGCTGAAAGCTGTAGCTTTCAGGAACACTTGAGCATTATGTGTCAAAATGACAGAAACATTACATCCGCTGTACTATTCACCTCTCCCCCCAGCTCTCCATAACCTAACAGTAAAACCAAAACCAAACACAATAAAGAAAGATTAATGAGTCATAGAGTAGAATAATTAAATACCATTTTTCAAAGCTGAGAGGTGCTGCCGAGAATGTAGATTTATATCATCAGAAGTGTACTGACTGTAACATGTCCCATGTGCTCACCAAGCCAAAGGCAAGAACTCCTTGCTCTGGAGAAGCCTGGGGTGTAGGGTGTTACTTGAACCTCTGAACCCAACCAAACCCTTCTGGGAGAGTGGAAGATGGGGCTGAGATTTTTAGAGGGCTTCTAGTTCACGGTTGGTTTCTGTAGCCAGAGGCGCATTGAGAGGATGAAGGGAGGAGGGAGCATATGACCAGGGACGCTCAGTGGTCATCACAGGAGGTGTGAAGGCAGTTATGTGTTTGGGCAGCCATTGTGTTCACTAGAGCTTTTAACATTCACATCTAAACTAACCATCAACGGGTTTGAGGAGCAGCTTGGCGTACCACAGTCCTTGATCTGGTGCTCTCTATACATGCAGCCTGGCTGGGTGCACCAGCCTCCTGAGTAAGCCATTAGGTGTGTTGGGACAAATAGATCTCCTGTGATCCAGAGGGTAGGCTCTGGTTGCATCTGGGAACTGCACTTGCGAGATGACCCTCTGCCTCACGACAGGACGAATGAGGAGTTCAGCTTTGGGAACCATTCAAGGATGCTACAAACACACCCAATGTGTGCTCCCCAGAGGAAACTACAGTCCGAACAGAAACTGCCCAACTGAAAGACAGGGATGGTGTGGAGTGTCTACCTGGGAACTGCAGCAAAGCAACTCACTTCATGCATAGGTGGGAAATTGCAGTGCCCAAAGGAAGATGGAATCAGCAGGAGCCTCCACCAGGACTCCTGACAAGGGAATAACGTTTATTAACAGGAAACAGGAATGGACGAGTGGCCTCCCTGTGAGCAACTAAAAGGTCAGGTTGCCATCGGGAAAAAACTAAAGAGTTGGTCCCAACTTGCAGCAGGAAGAGAGATTATATGAGACTTCAGGTCTGTGAATAACAAGATTCTCAACATGGAGGCTTCATTGCAGCCCCTGAAACAGGGCTTCTTCCTCATGGCAGCTCTGGGATTGACGTTCTTCAAGGTACAAGAAGTCTGAGTGGGCATTGAGGCTTTGCTCAGCAGAGGGAAACCGCTTTGTGTCTCTAGTGCAGACAGAGACTTCTGTATGCTGTGCACCAGCACAACACACAGCCTTGGGTTGGTACCCATCGCCTGCTCGTAGGAAGCTCCAGAGTGGCCAGGAGCAGCCAGGATCCTGTTCCCTGTTCTCTCCAGGGCTTCCCAAACAGCTTGCCCGGGCGTGCCTTACACTATATTGCCATATTGATGCCACACTTCCCTGCCAGGGAGGTGAGACCTACGGGAGACCCATCAAGAGGACACCTCCACTTGCACCTGGGCCACGCTTGCAAACTCGGTGCCTGTAGAGATAACGAGTCTAATCTGCAGGCCGTGTCTCTTATGCAAGGTAGACATAACCACTACGTCCTCCGGAGTCAGCTACATCATAGCCAATGGGAACACTCGCAGCTGATCGTGAACGGTTTTTAGATCTTCAGTCATAGTGTTTTTATTATCCATGGATGCTGCTATTTTATATTCCGTGTTAGTATTCAAATAATATTGCGTAGGAATAGCATAGGAAGAAATAGACCAACCAGTTAATAATTTTAAACGCAGACCTCATCAGCAAAGAAAAGCTAGAAAACACTTGGTAAAGTCTGACCCCCTTGCACTTTCACAGTAGCGAGCACATCGTGTTTCAAAGTGGGTTTTTTTGATGCTGAAGTGTCTTAAATCTTATTCATTATGTCCATGAAAAGCTTTGCAAATGAGAGCAAGGGAACAAACATAATGATGAGCAGAGATAATGCACGTTCAGATAAATTTTCTTTGCTCACTCAAGCAATTGGAGTTTTTAATTATTTATAATACTTTTTAAGTGCAAGTGAAATGTACCACAGCATACTTTCTGCAGATAATTCAGTGTTAGCAATTTAATCCCTCATTTCAGTATCGCCTCTGTGATACAAGTTGGGCTGAGAAGCGAGACAAGAATGTGAAGAAACGGGCCTTTTTTGTGTGGATCAATTAAGCCAAAAGGTTCTTTGCAGTCAAGGGGCCAAGACGGTGGGTTTGAGCAAGGTGTGGGGTTTCTTTTTGTTAAGTACGAGCTACCACAGGCTGGGGCAGGAAAAATAACATGAATTATACATAGATTTAATAGCGTCACTTCTGTCTAGGAACAGTTCTGCCCTCTCTTTTCCATCAAAGCAAAAAAGCATCTGCACCATCCAAAAGGAAGTATTATTCACAGTTAGTGATGTTCTGTAAAACCACGTCAATGGCTCGATAAAGAAGGCGATTTGGACTCCTGCCTCCTGAGAATGAAAGATCTCAGAGGTGCTTAGTTCCAGGAGCCCGAGAGACGAGGGCAGCGCAGAGTCCTCCCACCAGCCCCAGAGTGCTCCATCCCATGCCCTGGCGGATCAAGAAAGACCTAACCACCACTGGTCAAGCGGACATTTCCACAAGCATTCCTCCTGCTGCGCTCGATTCGAGGCATTCTGAAGTCCAACATATTTAGTCCGATGTTTAAACAATACACTTTTTAAACACAATCCATTTTCTTTGGCTGGAATTATTCTATTGTAAAAGGGATTATTCACGTCTTGTGTTTTACTGTTAATAAAGATATTTCCAATTTAAGAGCTCTTTCCATTGTTGTCTTGCTTTTTTCTCTTCGAAGAGACTGGCTCTGGAAAGCTGCAGGTCCCAGTCCAGTCACCGGTGACTTTGGGAAACCAGAGTATTTAGAAAAACTTTGTTCTAAATAGGAATCAGTTCTAATAAGGCAAGAGGAATCAGTGATTTCACTGAGTAATGGGATGAAGCAACACTTCCAGCAGAATGGGATCATGGAATTGTCAGAGTTGGAAGGGACCTCTAGAGATCATCTGGTCCAACTCCCCTGCTAAGTAGGATTGCCCAGAGCACATCACTCAGGACTGCATCCAGGTGGGTCTTGAAGATCTCCAGAGAAGGGGACTCCACGACCTCCCTGGGCAGCCTGTTCCAGGGCTCTGTCACCCCCACCAGAAAAGTTCTTCTTCCTCATATTTGAATGGAACTTCCCATGTTCCAGCTTGTGCCCGTTGCCCCTCATCCTGTCATTGGGAACCACTGAGAAGAGTCCAGCTCCATCATCCTTCAACCCACCCTTTAGATACTCGTAAGCATAAAGATGCTAGGCACTGTAAAATGGACTGAAAATTAATACAGCATAAAATCTGTATATGAAGTATGTGCATCCCTCACTAATGTGGTAAATTCAAAGATTCAAGAGGATGGCTCAGCTTAGCTTCTGGAGGAGGCAGCACTGATCCTGACAGGCCATTAACGAGCCGCGATGCTGCCCACTGATCGAAGCCCTCGCTGTGGAGCAGACATCAGTGGGAAGAGACTTGCAGCTGAGCAGGTCTCAAACTGCTCAAGGGAAAACAGCTACCATAAGAATGTACTGTTACAGACGTCAGATTTCAGTCTTCCTAAAAATCAGATTTTTGTTCTGCAATAACAGAAGTAAGGCAGTAGAAGACATAACAGTCTTGGGAGCCACATGGACACTGCTGGGTTCACACAGCTTGGCAACAGAGCACTGGAACAGGCTGCCCAGGGAGGTGGTGGAGTCTCTGTCTCTGGAGACATTCAAAACCCACCTGGACAAGTTCCTGTGCAACCTGCTCTAGGTGGACCTGCTTTGGCAGGGGCATTGGACTAGATGATCTCCAGAGGTTCCTTCCAACCCCCACCATTCTGTGATCCTGTGAAACGCAGGAGGGCTGAGCTGCACTGAACATCTCTTGCACACCTGCTGCAAGTTTCATTTGCTTTAATGACTTCATTAGAAGGCATTCAGCACTGTCTTAACAAACACTCCCTCTGCCTTTTTTTCTAAACAACAGGAAATATTTTATTCTACAATTTTGGCCCATTACATTTTCATATATATACACTGAAATGAATAATCTGATTTTACTTAAAGCTAAAACAACTTTCTGTAACAAGAGCCTTGGAACACAAGAGTTTTAATGCCACCTAGTCAGAGCTAGCCATTTTAGTACACAAAAACCCCCACAGAAATTAAACAGATCAAGAAAGAACAGGCTTTGGTTTTGTTTTTTAAAGAAAAACAGAGATTTTACTCAAACACTTATTGGTCCAGAACTGTTGATACAAAGTTTTTCAGTTTCTTTTTTGAAAATAACAACTTACACAATAAATCCCTACTGAATAAGGTCTATACATACACAAAGCACAGCTTGTAACAATTCGTAAGACTAACAAATACTCCTGAAGAGATATTACTCAGCGGATCAAACTGCTGCAATATCAAAGTAGCACTTTATTAAGCACCTTGACCATTCCGATAAACTCTATTCGGAAACATGGTTTAATACAAAAATTTGTTTTCAAAACAAAACATGGGATTCAACATGTACATAATACAGTGGTTGGATTCTTACCCCAATCAATTGCAAGTTCATCTGAATTGGCTGAAAACCTGAGAAGTCCAGCACGAGAGCTGATTAGGTATCAGTTGTCGCAACAGAAAAAATTTACCTATGTTTTTTTCTTTTTAGAAGACTACATAAAGGGAAAAAAATGCACAATTACATTTTAGTTTTTGGATGCATTTCCTATTATGACTTAAAAGCTTTTAAATTTAATCTAGCCACTTAAAAATGAGTGATAATCTCATCTGTAATTAAGTTGTATTTCTTGTATAAGAGGTTGGTCCTTACAAATAAATCCATAGAACAGGGACCAAGTCTCAGTTGCATACGTTCCACCTAATTCTTCTCCAAAGCATTTTGCCATTTCTCTCTTTTGGAACTTTTAATCACAAGTTCTTTTACATGCTTTGCACAGACAGTGAAGCACTTCAAACCTACTCAACTTGCAGATAATGAATATATAGCAGGAGGATCACCTGATTTGCACTTTTCTGAGCCACCGGATTGACTTCTTGATGGCACGTTGTCTCTGCCTTTAGTGCAAGATTCCACTGGACATAATTTTCTCATATCCCTGAGCAATTGCCGTTGGGTCAATGCCACTGGACTGGCTCAAATTCAGGACTTTATTTCACAACTTCCATAGAAAGTAACTGACTTCCTTCAATGATTGTCATCAAAGAGTGACTTGTTTAACAGTAAATCCTTATATAGAAAAATGTTAATTTAGTGGAAGACTTTGGTAGGAAAAGGGTGTACAGCTAAACATTACCAATATAAACAAATTTCTATTAAAAAAAAATTAAACATAAAATGAAGTTTTAAAAAGAATCAAAAAAATAGACTCCTCCAGATTTGCTCACAAGTTTGCAGACACCCAAGCAGCTCAAAACCTCAAAAGTGCAAACAAGAAACAAGTAAAACACGTAACAGCAGCAACTTTACTTTTCCTTTAAGCATTGAGATTCTTTGTATTTGTGTAAAATACACACATCCTATTCCTCCTTCAGCACCAGACTCATCTGCAGGACATGGATCTGTTCTGATTAACCAGGTGCTCCTTGAAACTGTTGCTGCCTTTGTTCCAAAGCCTGCTGACTTAACAGCTGCTGCTGTTTCTGTAGAAATTGCACTACTTCTGGACTTCTGAGTAGGGACTGCAAGAAACAGAAAGTGGACTTTACTTTAAAGAACTCACATATATGAAATAGCTACAATGATTAAGTTTATATTATATTTTTCCATTAAATCAATTTGCACAATACTCATCATTGTGATTTAACCCCGACAGGCAACTAAGCACATCACAGCCTCCTGTTCATTCCCCCCCAGTGGGATGAAGCACCACTCAGCAATAACTAAAACATCGCTGCGTTATCAACACTGTTTTCACCACAAACCCAGAACACAGCCCCATACAAGCTACGGTGAAGAAAATTAACTGTATCTTAGTCAAAACCAGTACACCCATACACATGAGAGTTGAATTAGACACTGAAGAGCTGCAAATATGCTCACAAAAACTATCTTGAAACCATTGCAGGCCATCAGCAGGTAATCAGAAGCAGCATTGATACACGTACTGAAAGCAGATTCAGAATGTAAAGAATATACAATATCACATAAACCATAAACATAACAAACAGGAGTAATCTACTGACATACTGAAAACAAACACTTTCCAATTGTGCTTCAATTTTGAGCCAATTTTTGCATTTCCCACTCCAGATAGCTAAAAAATACTATAGTAAATAAATAAAATGCTGTAACTCTACAACAAGTCAGAGTTCAAGCATCCAGAAGATGCTGTTGGTTTTTGCATTTCCCACTCCAGATAGTTAAAAATATATAGTAAATAAATAAAATGCTATAACTCTACAACAAAGCTCATGTGCCTGTCAGAGTTCAAGCATCCAGAAGATGCTGTTAGTCATATGGTTTAGTTTTAGGTAATCCTCTGAGGAACAGGGAATTGGACTCAATTTTTCTTGTAGATCCCTTCCAACTTGAGACACTGTATGATTTGATGCTCACCAAGTGTTCAATAATTTCCCAACATTTCAGAACAGCAGCCCAGCCACAAGGAGTAACTTAAAAAACTCTCTGCCTTCAGTCAAAAAGACAGCAGTATCTAAAACTATTTGCATCTGGCTCCCAGCCTGAACAGTTGCAGTCTGTGATCCAGCCCTGGCTGTTCACTCTCATTCCTGCATGGTGGCAGCACAAGTGTTTGTAAGGTCAAATGAGGTTGGGAATGGATCCTTCCAAAAATTAACACAGGAGAAAGGTTATTTTTCAGCTGAACTAACTCCCTAAACTGCTTGCTCATATATGCATGGTCACTTCACTGATGCAACCAAAGAGGCCCTGCAACTCTGTAATCCAGATTTACATTCAAAAGGACCAGGAACTTCCAGGGCAGGGTTTCAAACTTTATGCCATTAGGGGAAATTCTACCGAGATTACAACTGAAAACAATTATTCTGCACATAACTCACACCTCCACCAGCAATGAACAGAGAAGACAGTGAATGAGCTACTGAAAGCAGTTATTGATAACAAACAGGCTCACTGAGCAGATGCGCGGCCACCTTTTCCTTACTGTACACTGGCTTTATCACGTCACTTCACTGCACAGGGCAGTTCTGCAGTAAGTAGTTCTTAATTTGCTGCTGGTTTATGACATTAAAGTGCCTCAGGTCCACAACTTGCTGCTTCTCAGTCCCTTGCTATAGGTTTCTACACCTTTCTCCAGCGCAAGCTGCACATCCAGGCACACACGGGCCACCACAAAAGCCTCTTCTCACAGACATTAACCACATAAAAGAAACTTATGAGCAAGCACAAAGGACTTAGCCCTTCTACATTATAAACCTGCAGGCAGCTACCAGTGACATGCAGTAACTTCTACGTGCAGGAACATAAGCTGTGGGACAGTCTTGGATACAGCAGGCCATGAGAGACCTTTCTGGGTCAACATGTATCCCTTGTGTTGTGTAGATATGCATAAAACAAAGAAGAAATTCCAGAAGAAATAATGCTGAATGACAGATACTGAGTCAGGAGAGAGAGAAGCAAAAACCAGATCAAGGAGAATCTGAATCTTACTTCCCCAGGATACTGCAAGGAAACCTCAATTCTTGAAAAGCCTTGACATAACTGTGTGCAAAAGCTCTCAACACTTATTTATTTTCAGAGCTTCTGATTGTTCTATTTCTAGGAAAAAATGTTTCATTAATCAGATACTTTCAAATTTAATTAAAAAAGCACATGAACAAAACCAGCCAGGACAGGGGGCAACAATTCAGTAAGCAGGGCATGAAGAATGACAGATGTGAAAAATAAACTTCATAGTTCATTACTTTTTTCTTGTAAAGTCTGAAGAGCTACAGACACCCTCTAAGTTTTAGAAAAATAGGTGCTATTCTTCAGAATTCAATAAATAAATCTATATAACTGTATGCTTAAGACTGATATGATGTTTCTTTAAAGACTTTTCAAATTCTGAACAAGGACTACAGCACTTTAATGAGGACTGTTAAATTGCTTTGCACAGCTAACAGAGAAAAAAGCCAAACAGTCCTGTTAGCTTCTGGAGAAAGGAGACTGTAAAAAACAGCAACATAAAAAGTTGTAATGAAGACGAAGGAACAGTAAGTACTGAATTATTTCCCCTCATTGGGCTTAATTCTTTAAATATACTTAAGGGAGCAACAAAACCATTTCAGAACTTACAACACATGCCATGCATGCAGTCTACAAATATCACAAGTCACACTATTTGCTTACAAAGTCTGCTTTTCAAAACAAATATATACAATTTTAAGTATATGATAGGTTCACAACTTTTAAAACACACTACAGTAATTAAACCTTACATCAGACCTGAAGTCCATGCATTCTTCTATCTGAAGCTTTACAGAAATGTTGGTTTAACAAGTTAAATACATCTCAGTATAAGCACTATTTACTCTAAAGAAATAACCACATCTTTTTCATCTTTTTAATACTACCATAAATATTCAACTTCAGGTAACGTGGCAGTGAGCATTACATTTAGTCATCTTAGTATTCTTCAGAGACACTGAGACACACATCTGCTCTAGAGCGTATTTCAAATTTGAAAATATGCACATGTAGTGTACAACCATTAAACTGATTTTCATCTTTCACAAGGGTGACAGTTCCCCATTGTTACACTCTCTGTATTTGAGTTCAAAACATCTAAGAAAACAAAACTTACCAGCCTCTTCTTATTCAACACTTGTTCTAAAAGAGTAGGCCTTGCTGGGCGATCCCCAATGGATCCTGTCCTCTGTTTTGTAACAGAAACTGAACCTTCAACACTATCCTGCACATGAAAAAAAAATATTAAAAAAAAAAGTGAGACTATAAATCTTGATGTAGTAATAATTTACTTTTCATCACAGAAAGTCCCCAGAGTAAAGAATATTTGCCTCAGTTTGCAGAGGAAAATAACAACACAAGAACAGAAACTTACCTATTCAATGGACAGTTAATGGCTTGAATTTATTTGACTGCATTTCTTAAAAATGAAGCCATTCACAACTCAATCTCCAACTTGTGGAAGTGAATGGTATTTAACATTTGCAATTAGGCAGGAATAACATCTTTAATAGCAAAACAAAACATACTTCAGATTACTATTATGAACTTGTCAAAAACATAGGCAAGAGACAGTAAAACCTACATGTTTTTTTCTTTGTAAGTTTATTCTATTCCTTGTAAAGTCAGCAGTCATATGAATTAGACTGTCTTCTAAACAACGTGTCTCTACAATCTGCTGTAGAGAAAATATTCATGGTTTGGAAAATTGCAACCAATGTTGAATCACAACCTACTGACACTTCCGTTTACCTGAAAGGATTCAAGCACCACCACCACCAAAGTATCCCGACATCTTTCACTTCACTGCTGTCCACAGAAGCGAAAAATGAAACTTCTATTAGGAATATAACTCTGACCTCACAAGATGACAGATTCTTGATAGACACCACTGCAAAAAAGCACGCTAAATTTCACACTAAATATCTTGCTTTATTCTGCAAGTTCAGGCCTTAATTTCATAACACTCAAAGCAACCTGCACTTGCAGAAACTGGGAGAAGAAAGCCTGCTCTCTTCCAACATGCAATAATCACTACTTCATGTTACAGATCAAAAAGTCTTAACCCATTACTACATGAAATGCAGCAATTTTACCGTTCTCTCCTTTTCTGAAGCAACACAAATATTTGGGTAGACACTTCATGGACTAAGCACGATTAATTATTAGGAAAGGAAGACAAAAGAGGAGAGATTATGCCAGTATACAAATCTAGAATTCACCTACATCTTGAACACCGTGTGCAGTTTCTGTTCTCTCATCAAAAAGAGAAGTAGCTGGTAGAACTACAGAAGGTTCACAGAACGGCAACAAGGATGGTAAAAGTACAAAACTTTTCACTTGGCAGCGAGCATGCTACGCCTTTTCACGCAGGAAGGAAACAAGCTAGAGGCAAGCCTGACCCTAGCAGCATCACATACACTTGCCTTACAGCTAGACAAAAAAAAAGATTCTTTGGTGCAACACCCAGTATGGTTACTACTATATTTATGTGAAGAAAAACAGAAAAAGTAAAGTTTTTTTGATGTTTAGCTTGCAGTTAGATCAGTCACAGTCACAACTCCAGAGACAGCTGTGCTGACAAAAAAGGGCCACTTTTAGCAGGAGTGCCAGGTAAGACTTTTTTCTTTTGGCAACCACTATTTTATACTTGTCCCTTCAAGCACAAATTAGCCAGCACCTTCAAAAGTAAAACCAAAAGTACTAGTGACCACCAGAAACTGTTATCCTGAGTCACAAACTGTAGGAAAAAAGACTAGCTAAAAAGTCTTTAAACATTAGCATCAGTTCTATCACTGACAATATTTCCTCATTTAAACAATACATATAAGTCTATGAAAATAAGTATAAACTATTAGTGGTCTAAATATTTAACTGCCATTTAATAAAAAAATAAAAAGCTAGTATATTTAAGAACCCACACAACGATATACAATATCAGTTTATATTAGTATTTTATATTAATATTTTATATACAATATAATCTGATACCAAACAGCCTTTGGGGCTTTAAAACCTCACATTTCAGTACCAACTGGTCAAGAAGACCAACATCTCTCTCAGATCTACAGTTTTAACTTTCCTCCTGCATAATAAACACATGCGGCACAGCAAAGCATCTTTTATAGAATCACAGAATGGCTCAGGTTGGAACAGACCTTAGAGATCATGGAGTCTGAAGCCCCCTGCCATGGGCAGGGACACCTGGCCCCATCCAGCCTGGTCTTGAACACCTCCAGAGATGGGACATCCACAAGTTCCCCGGGGCAACCTGTTCCAGTGCCTCACCACCCTCATAGTGAAAAATTTCTTCCTGTTATCTAATCTAAATCTACCCTCTTCCAGTTTGAAGCCATTACCCTTCGTCTTTTTTACACGCCCTTGTAAAAAGTCCCTCCCCAGCTTTCTTGCGGGCCTCCTTCAGATACTGGAAAGCTGCTATAAAGTCTCCCAGGAGCCTCCTCTTTAGCAAGAATTTTTCTCCTGGAATCTTCTGGTACAGTTGTAAGTTGCTACAATTTGTATCAGAGAAAAATAAAGAGGCAAGGTTTGCCGTGGCAGCGAGCTCTAGGGCTGCCCGAGACGTCCACCCTTCCCTCTGGGCAAAAAGCTCCCGTTCTCTCCCGTTTTCTCTCCGAAACCAAGTCTGCGCAGGAATCCCCTACTCCCAGGGGATCACCGGGCAGTCGGGCTGCCACCCAGACTCCACCACCCGAGGAGGCCCCAGCAGAGACCCACCACCCCCACCACCTCCAGCCCCGGGGTGCCTCACCTCGGCCCGCGGGCCGCCCCCCGCGGCGGCCGCCCCGCCGCCCCCCAGGGCCTGGTCGCTCTTCTTGCGCTTGTACTTGTCCTTGTAAATCTTGTTGCGGTGCCGCTTGCACATCCAGGGCTTGCGCTGCTTCACCACCTGCGTGGTGGTCTCGCTGCAGCCCTGGTAGGTGCAGCTCTTGCAGCCGCCGCCCGCCGCTTCCCCGCTCGAAGCCGCCGCCGTCGTTGTCGCCGCCGCCGCCTCCTCCTCCTCTACCAGGCCGTCTCGGCGTCACGTGCCCGGCGGCGCTGAGGGGACGGGCCCGGGGTTCCCCCTCAAGGCGGCGCAGGGGCCTGGGCGGGCTTCTGGGACCTTGCCTTGGGCCTGGGCCAGCTCCGCTAGCATGGAGCCCTCGCGTCTACCCAAGTGCGAAGAACTCCCCTTGCAGCCAGGGGGTCACTGCCACCAGTGGCCACTTCTGCGTATTTGGTCCCCTGGCTGCATGTGGCCCTGTCCTTGTCCCAAATCAGGGTTCTGTGCCCCGGTGTGCAAAGAGCCGGCCCACGCGCAGAGTCGAGATGTTTTCTTTATTTCATGTCTGCGCAGAGGTGGGAGCTCCATGAAGTTAGCACGCCTTGGCTTACACATTGTAAGCTTTAATATTTTTCAAAAATCAACTAATACCATCAGCAGCTCATAATTTCACAGTAAGCTTCTCTTGGCTGCTTGTGTTCTGGCTTTGAGTTAAAGGGGAGACCTTATCTATGTTTACAAGTACCTAAAGGGTGTGTTGAAGGAGGATGGGCTGGACTCTCTTCAGTGGTTTCAAGTGATAGGACAAGGGGCAACAGGCAGAAGCTGGAACATGGGAAGTTCCATTCAAATATAAGGAAAAATTTCTTTATGGTGAGGGTGACAGAGCCCTGGAACAGGCTGCCCAGGGAGGTCGTGGAGTCCCCTTCTCTGGAGATCTTCAAGACCCACCTGGATGCAGTCCTGAGTAATGTGGTCAAGGCAACCGTGCTTTGGCAGGGGAGTTGGACTAGATGATCTCTAGAGGTCCCTTCCAACTCCGACAATTCCGTGATTCCATAAAAGTATAGTACGTTTGCCAATTACTACGCCTGCTGGGTGAGTAGGGGTTTCATCTGGCAGGCTACAGCTTAAGATCTGGAGGTGTGGTTTTCATATTCTAACCAGCTAAGTTCACCTAAAGGACACACATTTTTTTATTTTCAACATTTTGTAAGAGCTAGCAACCTTGCAGTTTTAAGGGAATGCCCCAGTTTTCCCAGATTAGGTTCCATGTGTCTTTTTGCAATCTACAGGCTGATACAACACATTTGTTTTCTTTCATTGCCCAGGGTCTTTTCCTCCTTAGCAACATCTTATTTGTGTTGCCTTCATCACCATGATGGCCATCCGGACCCAAACTGTCCTACCACTGATCTTCGCAAGCACCGTCCCTTGGCTGTGCTTGTGTTCTCCAACCACAGCCAGCTGGAGAGTGGGAACACAGAGCTGCAGTTTGGTATCTTTTCCCACTTGGCCTTTTTAGGGCCTCCAGCCCACTATTGCTCTTGTACCTTTCAGCTTGCTGCTCTTTGCCTTTCCTTCATTTGGATATCAATTCTCTCCTTGGCTCAACTCTTCCTGGCTCTTTGGATACTTTTTCCATATTACAATGTTCATCTGAGGAGCTAAGACCAAATTCACCCAACTTATGCCATTACAAATACATTATTCATAGAATCATAGAACGGTTAGAGTTGGAAGGGACCTTAAAGATCATGGAGTTCCAACCCCCCTGCACTGGGCGGGGACACCTGCCATGAGACCAGGTTGCTCAAAGCCCCATCCAGCCTGGCCCTGAACACTTCCAGTGATGGAGCATCCACAACTTCTCTGGGCAACCAAGTTAACATCTAACTTCCTAAGTTAACATCTTTATTTTGAAATGTAAATGAATGCTGTATCCATAATCTTAGCCATTTTTTTTCACTCCTCAGTCCAGTCCTTTTTTTCTGCAAAAGTCTTAACATTTTATTCCAAGAAAAAAGTTACTTGTAACGCAACTATCATATCGACCCTCAGTTTTCCTTCTACTTCCTCCTTCTGTGTCACAGGCACTGAATTTTCCTCGCTCCTCCATCTCCTTGATCATCTGTTGTTTGCCCCCCTTATTTTTTCTTACCTCCTTACTCTCTGGGGGTTCTTGTCTTTCTCATTGCACACGTCTGTTCATCCCATATTTAAGTAACTGTGCAGACCCCACCCATCCAGTTCTGGGCTCCCCAGTTCAAGAGCGACAGGGAACTACTAGAAAGAGTCCAGAAAAGGGCAACAAAGATGGTTCAAGGATTGGAGCATCTCCCTTATGAGGAGAGACTGAGAGAGCTGGGACTCTTTAGTCTGGAGAAGAGAAGGCTGAGGGGAGCCCTTATCAATGCCTACAAGTATCTCAAGGGAGGGTTGAAGGAGGAGGGAACCAGACTCTTTTCAGTGGTTCCCAGTGAGAGGACGAGGGGCAACGGGCACAAGTTGGAACAGAAAGGGTTCCACTTGAATATGAGGAAGAACTTTTTCACGGTGAGGGTGACGGAGCCCTGGAACAGGCTGCCCAGGGAGGGTGTGGAGTCCCTTCTTTGGAGATTTTCAAGACCCGCCTGGATGCAGTCCTGAGTAACATGCCCTGACAAGCTCTGGGTGGTCCTGCTTCACCAGGGCATTTGGACTACATGATCTCTACGGTCCCTTCCAACTCTAAAATTCAGTGAAATTCAGTGAAATTACCACACCTCCCTTTTCCTGTCGTTAAGGTAAATGGTTATGCTGTTTACGGTTGTGGCCATTAGGTTTCACCCCTGACCATGTCATAATACAGTTCTCCCTCATTTGTCAAAATAGCTAATGATGTGGTATAGTCCTAGACAAATCACGGTGAACCTTGGTAACCTTGTCCTCGTCGCCTGTGACCCACCAGTCACCCTTAACATGGACAAGGTGACTCCCAGCTCTACTGGGAGGGAGTCTTCCTCCCTCTTACTTCTTAAGATGTGAGCTCTTTGAGGCAGTGGTTGTTGTCAGTAAATGTCTGGATTTTTTTCACATTACACTTCCATTGAAATAATTTTAGTTTGTTTTTCTTTTTTTTTTGCTTTAAATGTGTCTTGACAGAATGCCTACTCAAAATTCTAAGTGCCCCTTACATAAATTAAAACAAAATCAAAAATAATAATGAATCAAACCCAGCATTTTTCTCCCCCCATGCTCCCTGCACGTATCCACACTATGACTAATTAAAATGCAAACAAGTATTGGGAAGCTTATACCTTTTAAATCCCAGGAAGAAGAGTTGCTTGTGCCCTTCCCCAACACGTTTCTGAAGCCCCGCTGAGACAGCTAGGTTTGGCACAGGCCAGTCAGACCGGTAGATTGAAGCCGTTCGAGGCCAAATGAGAAAAATATTTCCAAAGTTAAGGTTTCCAAGCAAATGAATTTTTTAATCTGTTGGATTCTACCTCAGACACCCTGGTAACACACAGGAATCTCGTTGGAGAGTGTGCCTGGAAGCATACGCTTTAGTTTTCGTTTTCCTCATCTGAAGAGAAAAGAACAACAAAAACCACCAGAAAACTAACAATACCTTACAAAGATATTGAGGGTGTTAATTAATTAGCAAACTGATTTGATATTTAATGAACCTATTACTGGACTGTAATATGATGTATTATCCAATTCTTTTTATCCCAGAACCTTATCATCTGCTTGCTTGAGGGCATAGAAACACAAACAGGAATTAAATTGGTGACAGCTAACAAATGAAGCTCGTTTTAAAAAGCCGCTATTGATGCTCTTTTTCCTGCCTGGCTTGCTCAGAAAAGGGAAACATTGTGATGGAAAAGAAATCAGGCAAAGTATCAGTTTCCTTGGGTTCCATTTCTGGCAATCCAGCTTTTGGGGAAAGAAGGCTGTGTTTGGAAAATTTTGTCACTAGTCTGTACATCATTGCCAGGAGCAGCTGCATCATGTTTCGCCTTCCCAGGTACAATTAAGAGGAGATGGCAAATGTGATTATTGAAAACTAGTAAGTTAATTTGTCTGTAGCTGACAGCTAGTTGTTTAAATAGATTCTGTATTTTTTTGCTGTCTCTATAATTTGCGTTTGTGAAATAGTTCATTTTAATGTTCTAGGTTTCTTTGCCAGTTCTTAATATCCAGTTCTTAATTATCTTAGGAAACAACATGAATTAAAAAAAACAGATACAGGGTAAGATTCAGTAAAGTAATCATGATTAGAGAGGCTGATCTATCCGACTTACAGACGAAGATAGAACTAATGATTAGAGTTGCAATAATATTTCCAAATTGTGAAAGTTATTTCAGCATTTTCCTATGAGTGATGATACGAATTCTGTTCACTCAATATCTGTCTGTCTGTCTATCTATCTATCTGTTTGTCTTTTACACGGAAGTGCATCAGCCTTTATCATGTGTTTTAAGAGCAGAGGCCATACTCAGAACTTCTGTGAGAAGCAGGACTATGAAATTCATACATCCGGTGTTGTGGTATCCCTACAAAGAAAACATAATCTAAATGCAAATTATCTTGTAACCTTATTGCTCTGTTATAAAATGAAAAAATCTAGTCAGAGCATTTGGGTTTTTAAAACAGCTATGAAAGGTACTTGAAAGATACAAGGGAATGAAGACTGCTGGAGAAAACTGAGAACTAATGATTTTTAAAGCACATCTCTTTAGAAACACACAATTTGATGGGGGAATCAAGATGTGAGTATGTAGTCAAGAGAGATTTTTCTACTTAATTGTACTTCTTACTGCTTAGTGATCTCCCCATCTCTCCATCTCTTGGGGTTCAAGTCGAATTGTACAGTGATACAGTCATGGAAAAGTTCCAAAGCTCCTCAGCCTCAAAACAATCTTCCCTCAACAGAAGGCAAAGTGCAGAGTGATCAATTTTGATATGAATTTCCAGGTGACAATGAGTGCTGAAGTCTTACTATGAATAGCCAAGCATATTACTTCAAGCTACTCACTCTAGTCAGTTTGTGAAAACTTGATTTTCAGTTAAGTGTACCAAAATTTGATGAAAATTTAATCAAATCTTATAAACATCCCTTTTTACACTATTCAAGTGTTTCTGTTTCTTAATGATACTAGGAAGTCATAAACTTATTAGACTTTATGAATTACAGACAAATCTATTTTTGCAAATCATGAAAATAAAAAACTAATTAAACAGAAGTTTGGTTTGCATTATGGGTATGTATTCTGGTTATTGTATATGTATGACATCAGATGGCCGTCAGAAATGGGTTTCTTTCCCCAGGCCCTTCTCATTTTGCATGGTTATCTTTGCCCCATGACAACAGATAAATTAAAAGTCTGATGAAAGTAAATACCCCTTTTCATTTATTTACATTTAATTAGAGAAAAATTGATCAGCTTCTAAATAAAAATAGCCTCCACAATATAATAAAACCAATCAAAACCAGAGCTGAATAAAAGTTCTCAGGACAGGATCTAGAATATGCCTGAAGCTCCGTTAAGTTCTGGCCACTAGACGAACAAGAGATGTTTGCTATTACCCAGAAGGGGAAGGGAGAGGGAGTAAGGGAGAGAGACTTAAGGGTTGAAAAAGGGTTGAAAAAAAAGCTAAAATGTTCCCAAACGCCACCTCTCCCATGTTTCAGCGGTGGGGGGACAGTGCTGTGAGGGTGCGGGAGCTCCCGCTGGGGACTTCTCCTCCACAGCTCTTTGCCCTCTCTTCCCTGGCAGCAGGCAGGACCCGCAGCAAGCTGTCCACGCTTGCTCCTGTCCCTGAGGCAGGTTCACCTCCCCCAAAGCCTGTCTCCAGCCAAGCAACTCTCTTCCTTTCTGCCCCGCAGGACCTGCTGGCTCTCCTGCTCAAACACAGACAAAAACAGACCGCTCCAGCCTTGGCCATTTTCATTTGTCCCTTGTTGAAGCTCTGCTTGTGCAAGGCTGAGCAGATACCCCAGCAAGGTCACAAGACTCACAATTTGGAGTTCTTTGCCCCACTCCCTACACAAAGAGGCAAAGTCCCCTGCTTTTCCTGTCAGCTGGCCATCCTACCACTGGGGACGCCGCCGCTCAGGTGTTGGACAGGACCTCATCACAGCTCCTCCCTGGGGACTCCTTGCTCAGCCCTACTGCTTGGCAAAGGGACACTGCACATCTCTGCCTACTTGCCGTGCCCTGAGGGTAGTGCACATGTTGAGAAGGGGCCAAATCTCACTCTCCTGTGCCAGGAACTGCCCCTTTTTCATTGTGATTCCCAAAGAAGAGCAGACAGTGTCACACCTCTTCCTGCCTCCTTGGTTTCATCCGTGCTTTCTGACTCTGTCCTTGTAGGTGCTGCTTTCTTTTTCCTGCTTGGATTTCCTGGATGAGCTCTGATGCCTGGGCAAGTACCACTGCGGCGGAGGCGAGGAGAGACACACGCTTGCCCTTCTGCTCTGGCCGGCAGATTTCACTTGCACACCACTGCTGTGGTTTGGGCTGGGCTGGGCACTAAACCAAACAACAGATGCCCTCTTCAACCTCTCTCCTCTTCTGAGAAGGAGGGAGAGAAAAAAAGAGAAAAAGAGAGAGACTTACGAATTTAAAAGAAACTCAGCTACTTTTATGGATTGTTTATTTATGTTATGTATTATTTATACAATAATAGGAAGAAAATAAAAGAATATTAATAATGAACTAGCTGCAATATAGATGATCCATATTGAGCTCTCAGGATGATGACCACGTCACCGGCAGGCACTTGGACAGTCCTAGATTGGACTCAGCAATGGACAGGAGCTCGTTTCCACCTCTTGATTCAGGGACGCACGGATTGGCATCAAAGGCAGACAGAGAGAGTCCTCCTTGGACACTGGTAATGGAAGAAAGAGGCTGACCACTAGCACCCCTCAGCTTTCCTACTGAGCAAGATGCAGATGGGACAGAATACCCTGTTGGTCAGTTTTGGGTCACCTGTCCTTTCTGCTCCTCCCTGCAGGTGTGACCCTGACACACCTTCCGATCCCCCAACTTTGTGCATAAATAAAGTGAGCCAGCCTTGGTTGTTCCAGCAATAGGTAGAAGCAGGAACCTCGCTGCGTACCATGCCTTGGTATTTGCTAGAAACATCAGACCTTATCTGCTAGAAGTGGACACTGTCTGAAAACGATGCTGTTAATTTCAGAGAGTGAGTTACTTAGAGGAGGCCAAGTCAAATGACCGACAAGAAAATGGATTCTGTTTTGCCTCCAGCCAGGACAACCAGTAAGTTGGAGCAGCCCTGTACCACTACAGCTCTCCCCAAGATGTGTCAATCATTTTCTCTTTTCACATACAAGCATAACACTGCCTCCTTTTTAGGTTACAAATTAAGAAAATTAATATACAAAAATGAAGTTTGAATAATTTCAAACAGTGTGATGGCTAACATAATTTCTCTAGTTAATGAAAGGAAAACTTAAAAAAATACTTTTCATTGCTATTATCAGTTCAATTCTGCCTTTCTGGTGGTAATAGGTCAATTTAATGGCTTTGAAAGATCCACCAGTAATGAGCCAGAACCAAAACACACATCATGCCATTAGCAGTCACTCAGCAGACAGAAACCAGGTGGAAGATGATTTTGTGGTTCAGACTCAGTTCCTCTAGAACAGTCATTAGTTTTCTCTGAACTATCCGAAAACTGCCTGTAGATGTGTTTTGAAGGGAATTAGGGAGGATGGATACTTGCAAGATACCTACTTGACTTATCCATGAAGGGACTTTTGTGAAGGCATTTCAAGAGCTGGGTGAGGTGAAAGCCACGTTTTAGCCTTAGAGTCAAAAGAGAGGTTCAGCAATATGACGTACAGTTGCAGACTAGGATCCTGAACAACTTTGAGTCTAGAGAAATCTGTGTTATACATCTAACTCTACTGTCCAGTCTGTGACTGAATCAATTCTAATAAATACTGGTTTGCCTGGAAATATTCTTAGGCATACTGAAGGTACTTGTACGGACACAACCTGTGACTGTATTTGAGTGAGTCCCTTCATTCCTCTGTAGTTTTGTTTGTACTTTTGTGTACTTTTTGTATGCTACATGTCACTCAGAAAGTGTGGTGATGTTGCCTTACACACATAGGCAAACCTGGACACATGCTCTGGGTAAACCTAGCAATACTTCCACAGAAGTAGTCCTGTAACCTGTCTCATAACCTATACTGGAATATGTGTATGAATTAAAAAAATAATTTGTACAAGTGGCCTGTTGAGAATGCTGCATTCTCATATTGCATGCTTTCTTTGGAGAGGATTTTTTGAGGAAAAAAAAAAGACTAGAAAAACCAACACTTT
Organism: Calidris pugnax; assembly: GCF_001431845.1. NCBI lineage: Eukaryota > Metazoa > Chordata > Aves > Charadriiformes > Scolopacidae > Calidris > Calidris pugnax. The sequence continues at coordinate 19,564,615 of NW_015094510.1, forward strand.
CTGTATTCTCCCCACCCACCACTTAAAAAAGAAAAAATAAAAAATCTGAACAGTAGGGTAGAAGAGAGGAGTCATAATTTTTATGTTCCTAGTCCTTTGCTTCACCTGAGCAATGACCTCTCTGCTTGATTTTCTGCATTATATGACTCAGCTATGAGAAAATATCAATTCTTGCAGGATATTTCCAAGCAAAATACCTATACCTACTCCCTGTCTTCCTTCAATGTTAATCTAAGCATCAAGGGAATTATAAGTTCTTAGGTATTTACCTCCTCATAGTATTTAGACTTTTGTGTTTCAAAGCAGAACATAATCCCTAATAAATTAAAAAAAAAATAATTCAGAAGATGTTTCAGAAGGTAAATTATAACTAATTAATTGTTATGGTCATACTCAATTGAAAGGAGTCATAAGGTAAGAGTAGGGGCTGTGTTCTGCAGTTTCCATTGTGTTAGACTGTTCCCATCTTCTGTGCACTTTTGTTCCAGAAAAAAACCCTGAGGTGTAATATTTCTACTGTATGCAATGCGTTTGTTGGGAAAAGATATTGTGAATTTATACATAGGAGAAAGCAGCGGTCAATTGGTTGTGACAAAGCAGCACACCTCCCCAGTGGAGGAGAGAGAATTCAGAGGAGAAGGGCATACTGGGGAGAGCCCCTGAGTGCCCCTCACCCCCCCAAAGCGACTGTTGATGTCACAGGGCTTGCCCCGGCGCTGGCCCGGCAACAGCCCCAGCGCCTGCAGGAACGGTGCTGTTCCAGCCAGAGCGGCGCTCAGGAGAGTCCAGCTCTTGCGCAGCGTTCCTGTCGTGTGTCTGTCTGCACCGGGAGACCTCTTGGCAGCCTCACTTGGGTCAGCTGGGCACCGTCCTGAGCCCCACGTGAGGCTTGACTAGAGCTCGGCAAGATGGGTCAGGTGAACTGCTGCCGTGGCTCCAGGTGAGCTCCCCCCGTGGCTGGGGACCCGCCGGCAGAGCCGGGCCAGCAGCAGCCGCCTTTCTCATGCCCGATGGCGTCTGCTCTGCAGGGTCGACCTGGAGCCCGTGCAGCAGGTTCTGCCTGGGGGAGCATCACCCGAGCCGCTGCAACGGCAGCGCGTGAAGGTGACGCAGGGCCGGCGGACGAGGAAGAGGGACCTCCTCCTCTTCAGGGACACCTTGGTCATCGCCAAGGCCAAGTAAGAGCGGCAGAGCCCAGCTGCCTTTCCTCCCAAGCCCTGGCCCTGGCCCCAGGTTGGGGACAGCCAAGGACCGGCCCCCGGCACCCATGGCAGGCGGTTGCTAGAGGGCAGCCACCGGGCTGGGCCACCTCCAGCTCACTCCCTGCCGCTCCTCTCTGCAGACGTGGCAGCGCCCCGCGCCCGCAGCTCTGCCTGGCCCTGGCCATGCTGCAGGTGCTGGGCAGCGGGAAGGAGGCGGCCGGCGATGGCGCCAAGAAAGAGCGAGGCAAGGCCACCAAGTCCCTTGTCTTCCTCTGGCCCTCAGGCTCCTGTGTCGTCACCTTCTGGTGGGTCTCCGGGCCTCCTCCCATGGCGGGGCTGTGCAGCGCCTCTGTCCTGTCCTACAGGGGTCTCTCCTG